>NW_006800159.1:926082-982304 GCF_000485575.1 Poecilia formosa | reverse complement strand
CATCCTACCTGGGTCTCTGCGTCTCTCCTCACCACTAGCAACCACACCACCTGACACTGACTATTAAGTGGTTTGAGATTTATATGAACTAGTTTGAATGGAGCAAATTAAACAGATCTGAACTGAAAGCAAAGTGGACTTGAATCACAGTGGTTTGTTTCCTAACATTATCAAGTGCTGCTATTTGGAGGTGTTATGTGATCAGAACTTAGATTAAACATGCAGCTGTTTTTAATAATCCGGGTGTCTACTTTCTGACTAACACACCAGAAACAGGCAGAATACACACGTTCTCAGAGTGCTACTGAGCAACAAGTGGACTGGACAGACACCTCTGATTACTTACTGTGGTCTTTGGGACGTGTGATACCTGCTGTGTGACCATGTGACTGTGGTAAAATGATTTCATCTTCCATATATGTGTCTGCCATATCTCCACTGACCAACAGGCAACCAGTGAAAGCTGCTGTCATACACACCTGGCTGCCCGGCGCTGTTGAGGCGTGTCATCAGGTGGTGTGTGTTGGGCCGGTGCATGTGAACATCTGACAGCACGGTGTCATGTTTGAAGGTCATCTGATCCATGGGTGATCACTCACAGTCTGGATAAACCCAAACATTTGCTTCCTGGAACCTGCACACACTCAAATTGAACAGAACAATTATTAACAGATTATTTTTTTCATAGCAAATCAAAAAGCACTGAGGGCTTTTCACAAGTAGAATAAAAGTTTTACGAGAATCACACTGTGTTTAATTCCTCTTTAGTTGAGCATAACCTCAATTGTGATGACTTGGATGTATTTTACAAATAGAGCTGATATAAGGCAGGGAAGATTTCTTCAAAACAGAAAAGGCCCTTTATTCAAGCTACTATCCTGATACCAACTTCTGCATCATCTAAATGCAGAAATTGGTCCTTTTAGTCCTGAAAGTCTAAAAGAAAAGATGAAACTGGACCAGATGGTCGATAAATCCGATTGGGGCATATATGTTCTATCTTGCCAATTCGGACCATGATCATCTCAAATGAATTGTAGGTACTTGAAGCGATCATTTGACATAAAAAAGGCCTTTTACAGATGATAGCAGTGCCACCTCCATGGCCTGTCATCTGTGGAGGTAACCTGATCATGTAACCAGGGGTCTTCTAGTCCCTGAGGGCCAGTGTCCTGATCCTGGTCATTAGCAGGACTCTGGATAAGTGGACTGCATACTTGATTCAGGTGTGCCGGAGCACCAGGGAATTAACTACAAGTTGCAGATCCCTGGTGGAAATCCTTAGTCCTATGCCCCAATATCTAAAACCCGAGACTTAAAAGAAGTTGTGCCTTCCTTTGACCATGACATCGTGTTGAGTGTCTGTTTCTGGCAGTTTATTTTTAGTATTCCACGCTGGTGCCATCTGTCTACAAAGATCACTGCATGCTGGACATCCTGTTGACGGGATGAATAGGTATAAATTATTGTGATCTATTGGAAAACAATGTAATTAATTAATCAATCCATCATTTAATCAGTAAATACTCCACATTCCTCTGCTGTCTGATTGTTATGGAGAGAAAAGTCGACTTCTGCCCGCTCCCTTACATCAGGGGTGCCAGACTCCAGAACTGAAGAGTCTCTGCTTTCCAACTTCCCAGCAGATCCATCATCCCTGTTCCAACCAAGCTGAACTAACTGAAGAGCTCGAAGTACCAACCGGAGCTCGAGGACACCGAGGAAGTTATTCAGACAGAGAATCAATGTGTTGAAGCAGGACTGCACCTTCAGCTGTAGCTCAGTATCCCCGAAGCTGGAATTGGAAACCGCTGCCTTAAATCGTGTTTTTCCCAACCTAACCTCCTGTTGTCAAGAGGAACTGCTTGTTGTTTACTAGTGACTGTACGTGAAACTTCCATAGACTCTGACTTCCCTCCCGCCAGACCGCGGCACAGCTAACCACGGCTAACTCTGCTAGCCATCATGTCTGGGCGATCATGTTCGGAAACACTGTTTCTAAAGTTACAGTCCTACAGCTCCTTAGAAAGGAATTAAAACAGGCTTAAGGGTTACTCACCTGTCGTACCGGGGCCGACATGACAGTCTTATGATGCGTTCATGTTTCTCGGAATTAGAAAAACTATGAAGAGTGCACTGAGAAACTCAGACAAAGCTAACATGGCTGCCACCGATTAGTATCTCAGTTTTCTGTTGCTAAATATGTTCCTTTATCAAAGAAGTAAAAACATAGCTTTTTAAGAGATACAGTATAGGCTACTTAAAATGAGTTCAGTAAAACAGCAAAGGCCTCATTTTGTTAGATGAAATTACGAGTTCTCGTCCAACATTGAATGCAACATATTCTATTGTAATGGTGCGTTTGATTTACCTCCGAAATCCAACAGAAATTGTAGAAAACATTGTTCTTATATTATATTATATTATATTATATTATATTATATTATATTATATTATTATGCTATATAACACTTATCATTAAAATGAGTAGTAAATTTAAACCTGATGTTAAACAGAGACTAACTGAATACAAATACATTCGACATTTTTAGCTTTGATACTTTTCATCTAAATTACAACCCATTTTTATGTTGCACTTTGAGAATGAATCCCACTGTCAAATAAAAACACTATGTGTGTTCTTAAGTGTAACTGTAACTACCGTTACCAATGAGAAAGTAGATTTTTCTTAGGGAAGTGAAATCCAAAAACACAAAGGAGGAAAAACTGGGGTGAATTCTTATTGGTTGATTTATATGCAGATCTCCTCCTTATGTCAGCTTTAACCTGCAGTCAGGAGCAACATGGAAAAGTATCATCATTAGGGTCCAAAGGTTACCAACTGGTGCTTATCGCTACAGATGGGAATAAGGACACAAGTTCCACCTGTTCACCATGTTGATGTTAGCTTGGCCGTTGCCTTCCTGTGCAACTACACTAGAAAAACAGTAAATAGCGTAGGACAAGGGGCTGCTTTTTACCAGGCCATGTGGATGTGCTTTCTGAAGGTTTTCTTTAATCCAGTGATGACCCAAGCAAAATACATTGAGGCCAAATTATACATTTGTAGGAGTCCATGAACACTTTCATTAATTTAATGTCCATGAGGCAGTAGGACAGGTTTTTAAACAGATGTGCAAAATAGGAAGTAAGGAAATAGGAGCAGTTACAATATTTTCAGGAGGAAAGTTAATTAACTTTTATGTATTATGTGTCATAAATTAAAATACAACCACAGAATAATGAGGTACTGCTAATCAAACACACTGGGTTATGTGATAAACACTTAGGTGTTGGCAGCTTGCTGCTTATGATGGACTTTTCCATCATTGTGTAGAGAGAGAATATTCAGAGCAGTAGCATCTTCTCTTGAGCTGACATCCAAACCAGCTCATCCCAAGGTCAGATCATGAAATGCTTAGAAAGTCTACAAAACACTCTAAGAGCTCTGTCTCAGCTCCATTAACCACAGTGGAATGGTATATGCTGAAGTTGATGTAACATGGTTTGTTGAACAACATATGTGCTGTGATAATGACGAAAGGACTGCTATATTAGTCAAAATATAAAGAAATGAGAAACAGTTTGAGAAACATTTACGGACAAATTCACTCCCTTGGAACTTCAGTTTTGTGCTTCATCGGTGCCCCCTATAGGTCAAATAATGTATTATCTGAAGAGGGATAAAGTTCATGACGGGACCAGGAGAAAAGGACTGAACTACTATGGCTTGTTTTGAAGGAAAAAGCCTCTTCCAGACTACTAGAGGAATGTATTTTAGACAGATGAGACCACGGTACAGAGATTTGACCAAATCGCACATTTGGTAAAAAAAAAATAAATCCAGCACAAACAGTGTAGTGGAAGGTGGTGACTGAGGCTTGTTCTGCAGCCACAGGCATGGTTATCCCTCAGCATACCGAAGGACTCTAGACTCAGGTTTGAGGCCAAATGTTTTAAACCTGAAGCTCGATTCAAACTAGATCAACATGACAAAAACAGCTCCAAATCAAACCTCTACTGTGAACATGTGCTCTAGATTCTAGAACCTGCACCTCAGTTTAAACAAGTAACAGCAATTCCCTAAAATGTGCTGAAAGTAGAGATCAAATGAGCAGGCTCTGATTGTCAAAACTAGACCCTCTGTGTCATGAATATCATGAAAAAATGATGTAATCCATCCACAACATAGCTCAGATCTGTTATAGTTTATAATATAGTGCATTATCTTTTTATTAAAGTATTTTTTCATCTGAAGGTGTCAGTGACGCCAAACACAACACAAACATCTTCACAAACATGCTCATCAAGTACCAACAAATATAGAAAATATCTCTGAGTCAGATTTAAGAGTAAAAAATGTGAAAATTGCACATCATTCACTTGATAAAAAATACAATACTTTTTTTAAACAAGAGCAGATTGTTTTTTTTTCATTCATTTAGTTTCTTTTTAACTCTCAGGTTTCAGTCTGATCAAAATAAAAATCCCATTTTCAGTTCTAGCCCATAATTTCCATCTATTTTTAAAATGGGAGTCGGGACACACGGATCATATCCATGCTGGAAAACTGGAACAAACATAAAAACTTCAGCTGACATTCAGATAAGAACACATTCAGGTCAATAAGAAGATCTTAAGTAGTGCTAGTGTTGATTTGAAATATATGAACATGTTTTCTTTCTAAAAACATAAATAGTTATAAAATGTGTTGTCCACATGAGTAAACTGAAGACTCTGAGTTCTGCAGGTCAGGCTGGCTCCAGAGTGAACGCTGAGAGGAAGTGGGCGTGTCTCTGTAGGGGAGGCAAAAACAGAAAACGGTCGTTAAACGTTGAACTCAGTTGGGATGGATTCTAAGGTGAATCAAAAAAAAGTGATTTCAGAGTTCGATCAAACATCGACACTAGTCTGGGAGCCGGTTTCAGGAGAAGCTGCTATTGTTTAAACTAAGGGCTGGTCTGCCAGGGAGCTCTCAGCTGGTTAATGGTTATCCAGCGATAACAGATTTTACAGCCTCTAAGCGACGGGAAGTTTCCTTCAGTTCCGCATTCAAACCACATCTGACTAAAAGAGAACAAAGCTTTACACAAACACAGAGAGCACAAAGCTGATCAGGGATCAGTGGGTAGGATGATCAACATGAAGTAGACGTTTGGGGGAAAAAAAACAGAATCCTACATTTCTATAAAGAGCTGCTGACTCTAGTCGAATGACATACAGCATCAAAACTTTATGTGTAAATTGAGAAATGAAGAATACATAGCAAAGTACACTGTAACACTGATAACAAGGAGAGAATGCATTTCAGTTAATATTTGTTATTGAAGCCTGACAATCCTCCTTTATCTAAAAATCTAATGAACATCTAAATTCAAATTTTCAGTCATAGCTTTCTAATTTCAATTTTGACAGAGTGGGTATTTTTTTTATGCTAAGGACTAAATACATGCATGACATGGAATTGGAATTTGACCGGAAAAAAAAATAATTACAAGATTTTCCCTATTTGTGCATTTAAGCTTATACACCTAACCTTTATCTGATACTCTGAAACTCATAAAAAGGTGTTAAGATATTTGCTGTTGATGGGCACATCTGTAATTATACATCATTTAATGTCAAGATTTAACATTTCCAGAATCTTTTTGATGATACTAGAGAACATTCAGTAAAATAATCAACCTCATATTTATGACAAAATGTAAATAATAATCAACATGTCAATCTACCATATATTCTTCTTCTAATGAATTACATAGAGTGAGAAATTCGGTCAACCAGGAGGGACTCAGAGCAGAGCCTCTGCTTCTCCACGTCCAGAGGAGCAGGAAGTGGCTCGGGCATCTGGTTAGGATGGACGCCCCACTGGCGGGGTGTTCCAGGCACGTCCCACCAGGAGAAGGCGCCAAGGAAGACCCAGAGGAAGACCCAGAAGAAGATGCAGAGGAAGACTCAAGACATGCTGGAGGGACTATGTTCCTCTGTTGGTCTGGGAACGTCATGGGATTCCATAGGAAGATCTGGCCAAAGTTGCTGGAGAAGGAAGTCTGGGCCTCTCTACTTCGGCTGCTGCCCCTGTGACCCGACCCCAGCTAAGCAGAAGACAATGGATGGACGGATGATCAGTTGTTATAGATTTAATCAGACCAGGAGTGGAATCTATTTCCTAGCTTTGTAATTTATACAGCAAATGAACATTCAGAAGCTTCTCATTCAACCTATCAAGCTCCAGGAACACTGAAACCTTTGCCAGTCTTTTCAAAGCCTCTGTGTGGAAAAACTCCCTTTTGTCATCTGAACTTTATTTCAAAGAAACAGGAACCAAAGGACAGAGAATGAAAGGGGGTTCAGTTCCATCTCACTGAGGCCAGTACCATCAGCGAGGTCAGCCTCTCACCCAACCCTGGTCACAAACGCTACCAGCATCAGGTGCTCCCACCGGTGGGGATTATTGTCACAAAGTGGTCTGACTTGATTCAGAAAAGATGAGCCACAGTAAATCTTCCTGAGTTCAGGCGACAGACAGTTCGGAAGCACTGGGTCTGCTGTCGCACTCGGCTCAAAGGAGACTTGTTTCAGGCAACATCTCGAAGAGTCGGCAAGCAAAACAAAGACGGGGTTTCTTCAGGACAGTGAGGACTTTAGGACTTCCTGGCTCTGCTCAGGAAGTCCTAAATATGGCTCTTGTCTTGTCAAGAGTCTTGAGCTAAGACTGGATCAACAGGTACACACTTCCAAAGACGATATTAATGTTTATACAAAGTATTATCTTGGTATAATGTGTCTTCAACCTGTCAGCAGCTATAGTTAAATTCCTCTCAATTTGAGAAGAAATGTTCTCTCAATTTCATCTCAAATGATTTTTTTTTTGCGCTTTGTCATTTTTTATTTTTTTATTTTCTGTGGTTACTGTTTGTCATGTTAATGTCAATAAAAATATTTTGTAGACACCAATGAAGAACCTATTCATTTTCTGCTTAGCAACCCAGAACAGGAACATTTAGTTTACATACTAGATGTATGTAAACTCAAAACAGAAAAAGAATCAAACGTATTAGTTATAACAAATATCCAGAGGATTTCACTGAACCCAGAGCAGGAATTAGAACAAATTTAGAATCCAGAGAAACTCTTATTAGTTTATAGAGAAACTACTGATTATCTTAGATCAACATTATCAGAACAAGAATCCAGAGAAACTGCTACTAGTTTATAAATCACTAACTACTTATTCTTAAACATGGGGTTATACTTTTTTGTTTTCTTTTTTCTTCTTCTGCTCTTTCTTTTGGTTTGTAGTTTTGTTGTATTTCCTCTAATTCATGTAAAGCACTTAACTGCCTTGTTGCTGAAAATGTGCTGTATAAATAAAATGACCTTATCTTACCTATAAACCTTGTCCAAATTCCATCCCAGGTTTAGAACAAGATAATTCAAAATAAAAACAAAAAACGTACCTTGAATAAAAATTATTATTTGTTCCAGCGAAGCAGACCCTGTACTTGATATCGGTTTGTTACCAAAATATTGCACATCTCTAATTTTTACCACCAGACTACAAAACAATTAGACCAAAAATAAAAAGGTAAGAAACGGTGAAGGAGTAAAATGTCTTCCTCCGGTCAGAATGTAACAGTTATTTAACATTACATTTACAAAGTTATGCTTGATTAGAATGTCAACATTTTTTATGACTGACTTATTACTCTACAAAATATGTTTTTATAGTGCATGTAGCTAAGCTATTCATTGTGAGAAATGTAATCCTTGCTAACATGTCCTCACCGTAATAAAACGGCAGTACATCTTGAACTTTGACCTGCTGTGTGTGATGTGGGCCTCACCTGTCCACCTGTTATGTAGGTGAAGTCTCCATAGTTGTGTGCGGCATCTCTACTTCAAGGAAAGCCACAGGGGACACTGCAGTGTGCGGGGGGCCTTCCTGCGGGACAACGGTCTCCATGGCAACGGCCACCTGTCCCGTCTGCTGGGACTCCGCTGTCCCAGCGGCTGACCTCTGCGCTCGGCTTGCGCGGCCTCCGTTCCGGCGGAAAGAGTTCCTGATTCCGGTGGAGACGCGGTTGGAGAGCCGCCTCACTACCCCGCCGATGCCGCCCGCTTGGCCCTTCTTCTTCAGCAGGCCGACGTCATCCTCCAGCTCCCCCGGGGGCACCTCGATGTTCCCAGAGTACCAGAACACCCACCAGATGAGGCTGAGGAAGATTACGATGGCGCCCGCGTAGATGAGCAGGTCATAGAAAAACACGTTGACGAACACCCCGAGGAGGAGCACGGTCAGGCCCACGATGTCAAAGGCGACAGCCAGCCAGAAGCTGCACACACAGCGGCCCAGACCCCGGTACTCGGCCTCCATGTTCAGGTGTCAGCGGCTGGAAGGTGAGACAACCTGTCCTGCTCGGGGCACACAGGCGGACACACCTCACAGGAGGGGCGTTCCGCTCCCAGGAGGAGGGGCTGCTGCTGAGGCACCTGGCCGGTAACGGCCTTCCTCTGGCAGGCTGGGCAGCAACAATCTGCCGCTCTTCATAACGTTGGCAAAAAATAAAAAGCAATAAAGGACCAACCAATAATGTATAATGAAGATTATAATAAAGATATAATAACAAATGCAGGCTTTTATTATATCAGATTTGTTTAATGTAATAATTGCACTAAATATCCACAAAAAAATCACTCTAAAACAACCAGTAATATTTTCTAGTGGGTTTTTTTTCCTGGTCAGTTTGGAAACTATGTGCTTATTCAGAATCAGCTTTATGGGCTCAAACCATTGACTTCAATCTCAAGCATTGATGACTTAGAGACTTTAGGTACAAATGTATAAACTTTAGAGGATTTTTTATATATAGCATTTTCTACAAATATCAACACCACAAACTATTGACCAGAGGGCAAAGTTCACAGGAAT
Organism: Poecilia formosa; assembly: GCF_000485575.1. Taxonomy (NCBI): domain Eukaryota; kingdom Metazoa; phylum Chordata; class Actinopteri; order Cyprinodontiformes; family Poeciliidae; genus Poecilia; species Poecilia formosa. The sequence goes on along the minus strand of NW_006800159.1, from coordinate 973,372 downwards.
GCAAAGCCACCTTGTGGTGCTTTGTGTAATGAAGGTCTAACAGCCTGTCATTAAATTTGATTAAACTAAATTGTGGCTTGAACGTGAAGGATATGTGAGGGAAAAGTATTTGCTACCTTCCTGATTGTCTTGCATGTTTTTCACACTTCATTGCTTCAGAACATCAAACTTCACCTTATGATGAAGTTGTGTTTAGTCTTTTCAGCAGATACAATCAGTGAATTCATTTGCAGGTTTGCAGGATGTCAGGTACCTGACTAAAACAAAAGAAAAATGCTAATAGATTCCTTATAAAAATGTGGAAAAAGCAAGGAATGAACCAATACTCCTAAGACATGAAAGGTGTCACTTTCTACACCATTTTTAGACTTTGCAAAACTGGGTAGTTTAACTGATTTCAGATGGCAAATCATTCAACAGCTGCTTGTTCATCTGCTTTCACTGGAACCTGAACTTAATATTAAATCTGCAGACAGATAAAGTACAAATAACAGCTAAAGAATTTGCATACTGTGTCCACTGCTTCCATGTGAACCTTCCAGATCTCAATCTTTCACACGGTTAGCTAGAGAGGGATGGTTAAATATTCACCATCAGGTTCTAATGCAGCTGGATGAAGTCAGTTCATGATGCACTCTAGCAGATGGAATCATTTAGTGAGCAGGAGCAAAGAGCTCTTCAGGAGCCGTGTGGTTTCCTCCTCCACTGCTTCCTGTAGTGCTGCTGTCCCGACATGTCAGACCCGTCACTGCTTCTGTCACCCAGCAAAGCGGGACATTTCTGTCTCTGAACGCTGCCGCCAGTTTCTACAGAAATACATTCAGTATTCATTTCATGAAGATTCTGCACCGTCAGATCAAGATCTCTGATGGACATGTAAAACATTTGTCCATTTTCTAATATTACGCATGATTCCTCCTTTATTTACTCTTTTAGACAAAGTGGAAAAATTTAAATATTTGCTAACTAATTCCAATGTTTATGGTCACACTGAGTGAATTAGAATATGTATTCTGCTGGGACTAACCTATGTGTTTTAATAGTGATCAAGACACTAAAAAAATAACTTTCAATTTTATTCTAATTTATTGGCTGAATAACTGATGTGATGCTCCCAGTGACCAGAACAACTTGCTGACCAACTTGCTTATACATCTGCCCCTGTAGGTGGCAGTATAAGGTGATGTTGCATAAAATAAATGCTGACAAAAAAAAAGAAAAAAAAAAGTCTGTTGCAGCAACTCCTTAACATATAGAAAGTAGTATGGCCATATTCTAAGAAAAGATAATAAAAATACAGAAATAAAGCCATAAAATTACATAAAATTCTAAGTCTGACCAAATAAAAATATGGAAAGACTTATGAGAATAAAGTCAAAATAATATTCTTGTACAAGTTCTGATGTCAAATTTATTCAAATGCGACTTTATTCTGGTAATCATTTCTTTACATTTTCTTAGTATGGCCATAATTCTTCATCATACACATAAAAGGGTTAACACTAGTCAATGAATATTGAAACGTTTAAATGAAGGGCTCTCCTCTTGAACCAGTCGGCGCTTTCAGCTCCTTTAGCTCTCCAGGATGTTGATCTGGGCAAAAAGGCGGAAATCAGGCTGGCAAAGTGAGCTCTGACAAACACACCTTGTTTTCCCAATTAATGTTTTATTGGAACAGTTGGATGCTTTAATAACATTTGATCAACGCTCAAGCACACTGCCAGAACGTCTCATGAGAAACCAAAACTGGGTAAAAGCAAAGGGAAAACATACAACCAAGACACACTTCTGCTTTCAAATGGTCGAGTTCTGTCCAAGAATTTCATTTGCATTTGAAAATCATTCGCAAAATCCTGGTCCGCATCTGTTTATGGATAAATGTTCTGCCATGTGAGAGTCATCTATGACAGCAAGAAAAATAAAAACTCAAAAAGAAAGAAAAACAACAAAACAAAAAAAACATGTAATGTAATAGGAATGGGAGAGTTGGAAGGGGCTAACCCAGAATGGCATAACAGAGCTCTCAATATGAGAAAGCTGACTCCTGTGGTAATCATTCGTTGTCTTTTGTTTAAAAACAGGTTGCTTTTTCACTAGTTGATTTTTCCAAAGCTGATCTTCAACACGCACAAAGGGGGCGTGACGGGGAGGTGCTTTCACCGCTGAAGACAGAAGAGGCAGTATGTGAGCGAATTCTGCCAGATCCTTCTCACCAAGACTCCCGAGCGCTCAGCCCGCTTCAGTCCCGTTCAGCCACCAGCTTCAGAACCTTACCGATGGCGATGGTCTTACCTGGCAATAGCACAACAAAACCCGCATCAACTTCCTGCTTTACACACATCGATATGTCAGGCTACAGAGTCCACTCCCATTTTTAGGGCCATGATTTGATTCAAAAATATAATTTTTTCTATTCAAACATTTTAGAAATTCTGTTTAATTTATTTTACTGACAAGAGGAAAGAGTTTAAACAAATGGAAATTTATTTAAATTTATTCTTTAAGGTTTCATACTGTATGGAAGGAGAGGGATGACAACATTTAATAAATATACCATGTGTTAATCTCCCATTAGGAAATTAAATGTATCAAAATTATTAAAATCATTTATTTAATTTACCTCTAAATAATTACATATATATATAACTAAATTATTAAATGCATCAATAATTAACTATGTTATGAAACAGGCAATTAAATGTCCCATGAACTGATTAAAGCTAAATTTTTATATTAATTTAAATAAAAAATTTCCATTTAAAAATAGAATTATTTTGCTGTGTATTTATTTCATGGCTCCTGTGTGACTGCTGCTGTAATGAAAATAATTTCAACTGATGAACCCAGCCATAAAACTGGATCAAATTTCATTGGTTTACATTTAAACAAAAGCAGGTTTGTGAATAAAATTTGGCAACTTAAATGACCAGTATTAGGTTTGCTTAGCTGCCTGGCTTTTTCTTTAAAAAAAAAATTATTCAAAAAGAATGCAACATGCAGCATACTCCCAAACAGGAGTAGCAGACTCACAACTTAATCACATCATAAAATCTATTTTGAATCAATTTAGAACACATGGTTCCCACAAGTCTGAACTGGAAGTGATCATGTTTGTATCCAAGTGCAGAGCAATGCATGGCAGACCCATGGCTTCCAGATCAACCAAAAAAAAAGTGGACACTACTTAGTGAACATGAAAAGAGTGTACAGCATGGAGGCTCACAGCCTGAAACCTATGGACGCATACAATCAATGTTTAAATGAATTTGCAGAGTGAGTTCATATAGTAACAGCTATAGGCTACATATCTGTCTTAGCATTGCAGATAAAAGCTACATTAGCCAAGCTAATTTTGCTAATTCAGCATTAAGTACTACAGTATACGTCACTGGTATTTTTCTTCGTATTACACAGAATAATCGCGTAATAGTTGTAATTTACTTATAACGTTTATAAATTAGATAGGAATGCGGTGAGATCCATTCCTAAGCTTGTGGATTTATTGTTGTCATAGCAACTGCCTGCCAAGATGGCTGTCGGTTACAAAGTTCACAGAAGTTGTGACGTCACATGAGAACTATGTACTGTCAGTTTATGGAGTGGATTTTTCCCTGCACGTCCATCCTGCTTATAGCTGGATGTTACCTCAGAGCATCAGGCCTACCTTCATCCCGTAAGGTGAACCGTCCCATCTGAGGAAAGTCTTTAAAAGTCTCGAGGCAAATGGTCCCAGCTGTACGCAGACGGGCGATGCAGACCTGGTCCTGTTTGACGAACCGGGGCCGCGTCTTACTCTTGTCTCCCGTCTTCTTGTCCACTAGACAGATTAAGGCCTGCACAGGAGGCAGACAGACGTCAGCAGGAGTTCAGGTTCTGATACAGATCCATACCAGCAGCAAATCGATCCCACTCTGAAGCTTACCGTGATTTGCACTTCTTCAATGCATGTGTGAATGTGAAGGACTGCGTTGTAACCTGGACAAATGATGGATTTGTGTTCGATGATGACGATCTGTGGAGAGAATGGTACACACTACGTTCAAGTAATTTCATCTAAAGTTTGGGGTAGTTATTAATTTTAGGGCAGAAACAATTAATCACCTATTGAAATAATTGTCAGTTAATTCAATAATTAATAATTAACAGGAGCATAGACTCAAAAAAATGTCTGTTCACTAAAAAAAAAAAGTCAAAGCCCTCGTGATTGATCAAAATTATCATTTAGCATTTTAGATAAAAAAATAAATAAATATGTTTTAGCCAGAACTACTAATTGGCTGTTTTAGCTTTAGTTAAAAAAAGAAGAAAAAAAACAACTATTTATCACCATTTGCTGTCCAATTATTATTGGTTAATCCAAGAAAATTAATTTTCAGAAAATCAGCCCTACAATGCAGTTAATGCAATTTAAACAAAAACATTCTAACCCACATATGTGAGACAATTTCATTGTTTTTGTTGCGACACCATTTGATGAGGTGTTTTGTTTTTCTTCTGAATGTATCCATTTTAATGTTTTCCTCCTTCAGTTTTTTTTTATTTATTTTTTATTTATTTTTGGTTTATCTTTGTTGCCGTTATTCGTCCTCTTATCCAGTTATTTTGCACTAATTTGTTGTGCAGGATGTTTGAAGACAAACATCCTGTGTAATGTTGCAAAGATAAATGATGCCATATTCTTCTAACACAAATAAAAATATCCCCCATCCTCTCATGGCCAAAACTAAATATTTATTTTCTCATTTAAAAAAAATTGAAAGAATCATTTGTTTATTTGCATTTTTAATGTATTTTTAATAATGTGCAAGATTTGGTTAAATGTTTAAATGAAATTGCATCAATTGAATAATTGATTACATCATCATCAGCTGCAGCTCTATTATAGATGACAGCAGCCTGCATCCTTACATACAGCTAAATCGACTTTGTTCAGCTAAAAACCATTTAGGACCTTTTTTTTCCCAGGCCTGGATTACAGACCCTTAACAGGATTATGGACTGAAATTATTTTATTTCACGATTAAGGTGAAATAAAATTGTTTTTATTTAGTAGCTGGACAGACAGGAAGACAAAAAAACAAAAGATTTGTTTTTGCTAGATCTAACACATCTTGTTTTTTTTTTTTTGCACTAGAGAAGCTGTGGTGGGCGGACTCACCTGGGCGTCGAAGGTGCGCCCTGAATGACAGAGACTGTCAGAGTTGCACAGAATAAATCCCGGCAGGATCTCCTCCTCCTCGATTCCCTTCAGTCGCAGCTTGAGGTTTTCACCAGGTCCTGCATCGTCTGTCTCTACGTCATCCGATAGGAGACTCAATACCTCCACCACATGCTGCAGGAACACAGACACTCAAATCAGAGATGCAACAGTAATGAGAAATGTTTTGAGGCCTAAAACACAAAGTGGGTGAAATGGGGAAAAAACAGTAATCATTCCCTTCTGATGTAACTCGCATCAGAAATCAACACCTCTGATCATTTTGACCTTAAAACTAATTATGGGTGCAGAAAATCAAGATGCAGAAACATCATACAGAGACTAGCAGCCTCTGCAGGGAAGGCAGAGGGTGTTCCTCTGTGCTGTGTGGAGAAGAACACACAGCAGTGAGCACTTTTTTTTTGTCACTGTATGTATGTTCAGTCTGAAGAATTTCTGTCAGTGACTTGATGCTTCAATTATTTGGTTTTTATTTATAGATGCTAGAAACTACTTAGAACTATGTAAATATAAAAACTATGTTTGACAGCTATAGTATAGAGTGAAGAACCGTGCAAATACATAGCTCCACATTGCATCAGATTTCCTACATACAAAAACCAGGTAGTGAAAGAGGACTAGCTGAAGAGAAATGTTAACACTGCTGTCAGAGTGTCTTTCTGCATTAGCATAAACAAACTTCTAACCAGTCAGACAGCACTTCACACACAGTTCTGTTGAAACAGTTTGACCCTGGCCTGTAGAGTTCGGCAGGCAGATGTCTCCACGAACAAAATGACGCAATTTTTGTCAAGCATCAACGTTGAGAACTGATTTCAGAACTTCTGCTGAAATATGTAGGAGGCCTTAAGGGTCCATGTTGTTCAGGGAACACAGAGACTGATGTTTATAGTTAAACATTTTGACTCTGTTTGACAGCAGCTGCTCCTGCACACAGTGTGACATCACCTCTCCCAATCTGAACCAGTATTGCTCATGGGAAACTCTGATCAGAAAATGGAATCAGCATTAGTCAAGTCTGCTGAGAAATATAAAATAATCCCATATTGTGGCTTAGTGTTGAATCAGGCGCACCACAGAGGCTACAGAGGATCCCAGACTGATTTCTGAACACGTCTTCCTCTCTGTCCAGCTACTAATGAATAAAGACCAATAGAGCCACAAAAACCTTAAATGAAACAGTTTAAACTCTGCAGAAGGCTTTCCCCCAGTGTATTATTAGTAGCACCCTACCAGGTTTTACTTGCCTCCTCATCAGGTTAAGCGTGGCATTTTATTTTTTCCATTTTAAATTGTTTTTCATACATCTATAATTCTTGGCCTCTACTAGTGCCTCATAAATTAAATCTCCCTGTTTGTCCATGGCATACAGTAGAGATGCGCAGTGCAGTGACTGGCCCAAGGTAGTATGGGCAGTGGCTGATTACTTCTTTGGGATTTAACAGATGACAAAAAAATTGATAATCATTTTAATTGTATTTTCTTATTTGTTGTTTTTAACACTAGAGTTGTATGTTTAAGTATTGTCAATGTCTTCCTGTAACATCCAGTAATATTTTACATTTCCTGACAACAAAACATGTTTTAAAACAAAAACCCAGTGGGCCGCTGGTTGCCCTGGTAACCCTGATTCCGGGCAGGCCTGTATCTGATTGGATGTCTTACCCTGTTGGGCATCATGACTAGTTGTTGTGCTTTACTGATGGAGCCAGACTCCAGCTTTCCCAGAACCACGGTTCCCATGTCCTGGTGAAAGAGCAACACATTTTCAATCCAGGACAACAAAATCTGTTCCATGTTTCAGGAAGCAATTTTTATACAACATGCATTAAAAAACTAACAGATGTTCTCACCTTGTATTTGTCTACAATGGGCAATCTGACTGGTCCATCACTAGATCTGTTGAAATTTGGCAAACTGTCCAAGTGTGGGATGAAGGGCAAACCTCTGGAAATTCAAATAAAAGCAGTTAGAGAAGGATGAGGCGATGATCTTGGGTTGTCCTGACTGTGAGGAAGCTAACAGACTTACGTATACCAGGGGCACATGTCAGTCGCCTCCTTCAGGTTGGCTCCGGTCAGCCCAGAACATGGCATGAAGTGGATGTCTTTCTTCGGGTTGAAGCCCACTTTCTTCAAGAATGGCACTAATTTCTCTTTGCACTCTTCATACCTAGCAGCCCAGGAAACAAAGCAGCACATAGGTTCACCTGAATAAATGCTTGGTGTTGGAAATGAGAGGGTGAAGAGGAAAAGTATCCATCTCAGTCAGAGAAGGTTAGAAATGTGCTGCCTTCCATTCTTTAGTCCCAACATCAATGTACATATACAGAAATTAAAGAAAACATCTACAATTTCAATAACTTTAGTCAAGAATGAGTAGCTTAAAGAGGCAGTATTATGTATTTTCCAGTCACATTGTGCTATAAAATGGCACTATTAAGCAACTATGATAGCTTCAGTTATAAAAATAATGTATGTATCAAACATAACTTAAGACATTTTAATTCATGAACTGACATCTTGAAATTGGACTCCGTCTCTTTAAGAAGCTCCTGCTCTTTCCAACACCCCACCTTTAGGAAGTCATCACAACAATGCTTGTCTATTATGCCATTTACAGCCAGCCGTTCCTTGGAATGTTGGATTGAAAAGTAGCTTTTATAATGAGCTTAGCAGGTGTGTAGTTCTACCCACTGTTTGATATTTGCTGTTTGCTAGTTCGAAGGAGCCAAGTGGAGAGAGCCAGATTTTATTCACAAGGTGGAAATAACAGATGACGCCATCATCTCAGGCTCAGCCATGTAAACATCAGCTGCTGCAGCATCTTCCCCCAGTTAACCCAGGATTGACAAGTCAACACGTCTCCATCTGCCTCTACAGTCAACACCTTGTTCATTTAAAGGACTGCAGATGGGGCTGGGGTCTTCAAGCTAACATTGTTCACCAGTCTGGACTCTGTCTGTCTCAGGTCATCTGGATGAAGGACGCTGGGGTTTAATTTGGTTTCTGATTTGAATCCAAATGGCTGAAACGCTCCAACAACTTGGAATCAAAGAGTAAAATGCAATTATGCTTCTTCATTAGCAGGTTGCTGGGGTAACAATGCCATTAAATTCCCACATGAGCATCCCTACACCCACTTATCCTTGCAGAGCTGTGGGGGGATTGGAGCCCATCTTCCGCATATTGCTGGATGAGAAATGGGGTTCACCCTGGACACGTCATCAGGTCATTGCAGGACAACAACAAAAAACAGGACAAAGTACCATGTGAAAACACACACAACCCTCTGGGCAACTTTAGGATGACTCATGTACAAGCTTGTTTTGGAACTCAGGAGGAAGACAGAGTACCCAGAGAAAGATGGAGACTCCCTGCAGACAGACCTGAGGCCACCACAGTGTGCTAGCAGCTGGTAACATGGCAGCAGAACTGATAACTGTCATCTGATCTGTTTTATTTGGCCGAGTACTGTGAGACCTGGACAAATTTAGAATTCAAACAAACATTCAGAGTAATCACAGAGGACTATAATTAGAACAGTGAAACAGCAGAGCATGAATCATTAACCATCTCCATTATCAACACTGACCTAGGCCTGTCACAATAATTTCTGCTGGAAATTATTACAATAGATTATAATATTGTCCTTTTGAGACCATTTTCAACTAGTAGTATAATAATAGAAAATCACCCTTTGAAAGACTAATAGGCACTAATTTTGCACAAAACACTCCACATTGCAACTGGAATTGCTCAAAATAAAAACAACCAAAAACAATAAATCAAAATAAAAAAAAAACCACCACACAACTGAAAACATAAATAAAGTGAATTAGCAAATCTAAACAAAATTGCTCTTCAAAAACTATCATCAGAAGGGAAATCACTGAACGCATTTTAATTAATCATGCGAGTAATTAATTAATTGCGGCAGGTTTACTCCCCTGTTTTTCCTGTACCCACCTCTCCAGACTCCAGTTGACTGTAGGGTCATCCATCTTGTTGACCAGAACTATCAGGTGTTTGACACCGGCCGTCTTAGCCAGCATGGCGTGCTCCCGGGTCTGTCCGCCCTTCTCGAAACCCGTCTCAAACTCACCTTTTCTGGCAGAGATCACCTGTGGGACCAGTTAGCGGTGTCAGCTACAGAGGGGAACTCTATTCAGGGGAGCTCTCCCATTTGTATTCAACATAAACTAGCAGTTGAGTTTGGAGGTTATGCAGTGCTTAGCGTGTCTGTGTGTGGTGGAGCCCAACAGTGGGTCAGTTGTGAGTTACTCACCAGAACAGCCAGGTCAGCCTGGGACGCGCCTCCAATCATGTTCGGCACAAAGCTTTTGTGGCCTGGAGCGTCTAGGATAGTAAAGTGCTTTTTGTCTGTCTCAAAGTACGCTCGGCCCACCTCCACAGTCTTCCCCTTGTCCCGCTCCTCTTGATTGGTGTCCAAAGCCCAGGACAGATACCTGAAGACAGAGAGCACAGACCGTCAAAAGACTGCTCTTTACAACATCTATGACCTACATCTGCCTTCATAAAAACACACCAAGCAGCGGATCAAACACGAATAACTCATTTCCATTAACCATAAAATTGAGCAAACTGAATTTGCGAAAATAAACATTCTTAATGGAAACACACCAGTTTAGAAAAAAAAAAAATCATTTTTCCATAAAAAGTTTTGGAGCCAGGATGAGGTGGGTTTTTCCAGATGCAGCAAAATAGATGTATTTCACAAAACTGCAACTCAACCCTTTTTGCATCATCAGTCATGTAATCAACAACCAGATGTGACTACTGGAGAAAATGACAAAAAAGACAACAGAACATGGTAGGAGGATGATTGGTTGTTTTTGTATTTTTCAGACAATGTTCGGCTGGCTCCACCAGAGCTCCCACAGCAACACAGTTCATAAAAAGTTATATCATTCCAAGTGCTGAATCCATAACTAATGTAAAATCACTGACTATTTCCCCAGAACGCTGTAAACGTAACTGCTCCAAAGTAGGCGATGCCACTCTGATTGGCTGATAGATGATGAGTGCTCATACCATGGCTGAATAATGAATATATCTCGTTTGTTTACATTCATTGCTGAAATAAGTTTTAATTATCACAAGAAGAATCTTATTCAAATGTGATTTCAATTTAATTTCTCATTTAATGGAAACACTACAATTACAAAAGGTTGGCAAAGAGTACGGACAAAGAATGGAAACAGAGCTAGTTTGTCATGACAGAGCAGCTAAAGCGGCCCACTCACCAGGTTTCTCTGTTCTTCTCCTTGGCTTCCCTCTCGTACTTCTCTAAGGTCCTCTTGTCCACCATGCCTGTTAGATACCTGCAGAGAGACGGGGAGGTTACAGCTAATCCTCCTACAACACTTCACCTGCAATACAGAACACTACTTACATGATTTGTCCTCCAATGGTGGATTTTCCAGCATCTGGAAACAGAATCAAACTTTAGACTCTTGAATAAAAGTCCACATTATCATGGGTATTTGTGTGAAAGAATTGTGGGGAAAGAGATTAGTTACAATTTGGAATAACTCTGGAACATAACATGAAAAAGAAGTGAAGCAGTGTGAATACTTTCCATATTAACTGTAAGGTCTATATTTCTTAAACAATGTCCTCCACAAATAAAATAGAACCAGTGGGTCTCAGTACTGACCTACGTGTCCGATGAACACCACATTGATGTGTTCCTTTTTGGGGGCGTCTGGCTGTACGGCTGGAACCTTTGGCACTAACACCTCCTCCTCCTCCTCCATCATCTCTGGAGCAGGGTCCTCCGGCGAGGCCGACTCCTCCGGCCCCCGGTCCCCACCTCCCGGCTCCTCCTCGGTGGCTTCGTCGTCTTTTTGGTCCCATGGTTCCTCCGACGTCATCTCCGTATCACCGTTCTCCACAGGCACTTTACAAGCACAGATCACCACCGAGTCAGACTCAAAAGGTCAACTACCAAATAATTGCTAATTGTGACTAAATTTCAACTTTCGGGAGCCAGCAGCTGAACCGGCATGAACCTGATCTGGAATAAAAACAACTAGCTCAGACTGTGGCACAGATTTCTTCAAACACGATGTTCAGTGACTCACGTAAACACAGACACCTCTGAGACACATCGCTGAATGAGTATAAATAACAGATGAAGTTGACTGAATGAGAAACTACGAACAAATTTTAGCCAATATATGTAATAATATTTGAAAGTTCATAGTAACACATTTAACTGAAATCTAACAAACCCAGAATAGAATGGCTCTGCTTCAAGAGATGCAACGTTGACATTTCTAGGTTTTTCTATCCTAACAAAGGTTATGACAGAATTCAGGGTTTCCCCCAGAAAACTTGCTAAGCCCGGTGGTCAGGGCGTCGAGGCGGCCCACCGGGGGTCAACCATGTTTTTGTATTAAAAGACGTTAAGTTGACAGGAAATGTAAAAGTATTACTGTTTAATTATATGTTACGGGAAAAGAGCTCCAGTGAAATGCTATTTAAACCCACAACTAGTCTAAAAACAACAAACTTGCACTTCTGTTTAATCCAAATTAAGTCAGCGGCTCCATCAGGCCCCCAAGGGCTTCAGGGGCCCCATAAATGCTAATATATTAAAACAGACCACAGATACAAATGTAACATTTGTTTATTGAGATTATCAATGCTGTTAAATTTTATTCAATTGTTTAGGCATACATAAATTAAATGATTTTAAATTGTTTAATATTTAAATACAAGATTTTAAGAAGCTGGCAAGTTTACTTTGTAAAACTTCAAAGAACAATATTCATAGTTAGATTGTTTTGTTACCATAGCAACAATCTGATGCTGTGAGTTTAATCTTTGAATTTACAAATCCAATTTAGTAAACTGCGTTTATAACTTATTGCTTTTTAGGCTGACCAATTAAACTACTCCCTTCTCCCATATTTCACTAAATCCAACACATAAGCTGTTAGAGGTGCTGATATTTTTAGCAACAAAAGGGGCCCCTATGTCAAATTCTGCTCAAGGCCTCATGCAGCCTTGGACCGGCCCTGCATGATGAGGTAATCTGCTGCACTAAGCAGAAATGCGCAACAAACAGGAGATTTAATTCAATGCTGCTAATGTGGCTTTAGTAGCTCTTCCATTTCGTGTCTGTTGAGTTTTTAATCATCACAGAAACTATTCTGGTTGGTTGAGTTTATGGGACTCGACCGTGTCTGACGGTCACGAGTGCATTAACTCTAAGTAGACAACGCATTTGATATGGTTTGATGAATCATGTAACTGGAAAAATAATACTAAAAATAATAATAAAATAATGTAAAATCAGCGTTAAGCGTGACTCCAAGGAGAGCGTTAAAGCTCCTCACGAGCTGAACCTGCACGATCAGGTTAGCGCTGCTCGTTATCCACAAACGCTCTGACCAACCAGGACCACAGACATAAACTTTACAGGGAAGACAGACACAGAGCCACACGCTGGACAGCGTGTTGAGATGTAAACACTGCATATAATTGTTCGTTCACAAAGATAAATCATTCTCACCGCTCCACAAGGCGCCTCTGAATTCGCTACAACTTATTCCTGCGGTTCACATTGAGCTGCGCAACCAGAGCTAACGTTGCAAGTTTTAAACTCTTACCTAGAGTTCTCCAAAGGATCATAATTCCTTACAGTAGGTTGATGTAAATATCCATACAGGTCAGCCTGAGCCCAGTTTGAGTGAAAGGAGTCGCACGCGATCCCGCTGAGGTAAAGCAGTGGGAGCACGCGAGACAAAGCGCAGAGGCGCCAGCTGTGATTGGTCCATGCTGTCGGGTTTAAATGCATAAACTATAAACCTATCCTTTAGGAATAAATCTGCTTTGCTAGTGAAATGCTAAGAGCAAAAGAGACGCTTGCAGCCCGGCTTTAAAAAACAAACAAATAAACAAACAAAAAAAAAAAAAAGATTTTTGTTTTGTTTTCTTTTAATTTTCCTAGAAACGTAAACAATTAACGCTTAGCCTGGCGGCGGGGCTAGTAAAGCATGGCGGGCAGCCAGGCTTATAATACACTGTGGGAAACCCTGGAATTTACATACCAGTACTGCAGAACAGCATATCTTTAAATGGGCAGTATCATGTATTTTCCAGCCACACTGTGACATTTTATAGCACAATTAAGTAAGTATGTTACCTTCAGTTTTTATAAAAATGCTGTATATGTCAAATATGACTTAAAAATTCTGATTTTGGAATTTAATGTCTTGAAATTGGGCCTCTGTCTTTTTTAAAACTCCTGCTCTTTCCGAAACTCCATCTTCAGGAATTCATCACAACATGGCTCCTCTTAACCCTTTAACAACGATTTTACCAGCATTTCACTGAGAAGTAGCTCATAATGAACTCAGCAGATACTCCAACAGGTGTTTGCTAATTGCTGCTGGCTAGTCTGAAGGAGCTGAGTCTAGGACTTGCAGAGGAGGGCTGGTCTGTGAGGTTGGAAACTGCAGCTCAGAGGAGGAGCTGCGTCTCGAAGGCGGTGTTAGGTCCACCCAATTTTACACAGCTGAAAGGTTCCCATGGAGATTAGAGGGTCCATGGCTGAAAAGCTGTGGATCTTTTCATTGCTGTGCTTGATGCAAATTCAAAATATGACTGTAAGTCATATTTTGAATGATTAAAGTTCAACTATGACATAGAAGGCTGACCAGGATACTCAGCTGTTTATCATTTACTGTTATTTCCAGTTGAAATCTGGCCACGTGTGTTTAAGGTGATAATGAAACACTCCCACTGGATGTGACGGAGCAAGACACACAACACACACAAGCTGATGTTAATCTAGTGCAAGACTCTGTTTTCAGTTGTACAGCGATCCAAAGCAGACTACCCTCTGTGTGCATGGTGGTGTTTTTACTTATTCTTTTCAAACACTAGGTTGTTTTTAAATAATCAACATTTTGCCTTTTCTTCTCAGTTCATTTGTAGAACTGGTGATATGAATGACATTTCTTTTCATGCAAAGCAATAAACATAAGGAAATAAAATCTTATAAATTTACATACTTAAACATGAAACTTGTGCAAAAAAAATAACATTTAGTTTAAGGAATACAAAAGGCCAAAAAAGAGGTGGTAGTTCAATTCTAAGGTGATTCACAGAAGTCAGGAATTTTAAAATGAAAGGCTTCTTGTCCAAAGCTCCTTTGAGTTTTTGATGTTGAGGAAAGGTCTCTTCAAAATACCACAGAGATTAAAGCATTCCTCAAACATGCATGAAAGAATCAAGGCAAGACTGCAGTTATGTTTTTGATGAGTGAATAAGTTAACATGATGTAAAACTGAAAAAAGTCAATTTTACATATTACTACCCCTTATTAGACACATTGGTCTTGTGCTGGTCAGACAGAGAATAAATAAATCAGGTCTAAATCAACAGTCTGACAGAACACTCTCCCTTACCCCCTGTGTCATCTGCTGCGCTCCTTTTGTAGGTGGCACTAAGACCGCGGAAGTTTAACATCTTCAGAACATCGATTTATTTTATTTTACTGGTGAACTTGCAGCATCTCATGTTTACCCAAACTCAGCAGAACGCCAACTTCTTTGTTTTCTAAAAGCCGTTTTGGCCGATGCGTTCAGCTGTCTGCCAATAGTAACAGCCTATTAACAGATCGTTGACACGTCTTTAGCGCATTCAAGCTAAACCAACGTTAGAATGGTTGTTCTTTAGACCTGGAAAATCCAGAATGGATCCATATCCATCATGTTTTCTGGATCAGGATCTGGACTGACCACAAACTGCAGAGAGCAGGTAGTCGGTCAGGGGTCCAGAAACAGACGGCTTGTGGGCTGGATGTGGACCACCAGGAACATGTTTATAGTGAATGCTGCTGTAGGCCGCATTGCTGCTGTTCTTTCAGTGTGAGTCGGCTCATGTCACAACAATGAGGAATGCAACAACAACATGGAGGACACAGAAGCCAGCCTGGAAGGAGCGCTATACGTACCGCTGCTTTCTGACACGTCCATGGTGGAGATTTTATCATTCACAACTGCAGGGGGAAAAAAAGGTCATGTTTGGATTTTTCTCAAGGTAGTCCATTTATCCTGCTTTCTTTCAGAAACAAAGCTTTGTAATGAGTGGGGCTAAAATGAATACCTGAACCTTTAATTTGTGTTTTGGAAGCAGCTCACTAATGACTCCACACAGAACTGGTCTGACCCACATCCACAGGTCAGAACCGCTCAGGTCATTTCATACCAAACACTTCTGGGTAAAAAAACAACAACAAACAAACAAACAAAAAGGAGCCCTCCCACAGCATGCCTGCTTTTTATAGCTCATACCTGCCAGGAGGACGGCCTGTTTCCAGGAGCTACTGGGCTTAGTGCAACGAAATGTTACTCCAGAAATGCCCAACAAACCAGAGTCCCTCACCGTGACTCTGGTTTGATCAGGAGACACTTGTCAATTTCATAAAAACAACCTGCCCTAAATGAAAGGTTGTCAGAATTAAAATAAATATTAACTGGAGTCATATCACGCCTTTAAATAATTACATATAAACAAGAAAAATTATACTTGAGGAAATACACTGATACACAGCGAGTACGACATAAAACTGAAGTAGGAAAGGATTGAAATGGGGAATTTGTGTAGAAATATGGGTATGAATTCAGAAAGGGGAGACTTGAGCTGGAATCCTTTTCTTTCCTTCCTACCTGGACACAGGTACTTGGAACAGAGAAGCATAATCAGGCTTTTTCTGGCAGATACCCGTTTCCAGTTTTCTTTGGTGTCTGATCTGCTCACTTCAACAACATTATTTATTTTTTTTATTTTAAACACTAAACCAACATAAAATAAAAGACGCACTGCAGGGTCCTGTTGGAAGTTGTAGTTCTGGATTTAAACAGAAAATGAAGGAATCCCAAGATAATCCTAATTTGTGCATCCAAGCTTGTCCATGAGTGTTGTCTGATTTCTATTAAAAGTTAAATACGAACATCTAAGTAAATGTTCTTGTGTTTATAGCTGCATTTATGGAGCGTACATGGTGGAAGTTCTTAGATTTGACTAATTGAAGAAAAATATATTTTAGTCTGAAACCTAATAATAGTTAGAGATGAGCATCTCTAACTTTAACCACTCACTCTATATTTCGGTTAAGTGTTTTGATATATTATAAAACTAAAACTGATGAAATTTTCAAATATCATCCAAGTTTCAATTTAATAATTATTTTTTTCTGAAGACTGTTGGACACAGTTTGGGCTGTGACTGCTGTTTGGGTCTTGTGAAATGTACCAGATCAGAACACAGTAATTCCAGTCCAGACAGATGTTTACCTGGGTCAGAAGATTCCCTCACAGCCAAGTGACTCGTTGAGGATTACTTTAAATCACTGGTTGTCAATAAGAGCTAGAAATAAGGCATGAGCCCTATGAACACCAGCCACCCTCATTGGCAAACGGCTCAATTTCGTACCAGAAAATGTTAGTTACGAAACGGGAAAAAAAAACCCGACAAAGATAGGAAGTGACCAGCAGCCGAGTCCGGTTTTTAAAACTCACACTGAGGTTCAGTTATAGAACTAGTTTCCAATGACAACTGCTGTCCTGACTCTGGACTGCCTTCACGCAGTTCTCGCATGTTTTATTCCACTCTTGACCAACAAATGCGTCAGAAAATCCACGTCACGTAAAAGACGGAGTGGGTACTCCAATTTCTGTCCAAGTAGCAGAGTGTCTGGTTAAAACACGGAGCTATACGGTGACAAACATGTCAGCACCTCACATCTTTTTCCAAGTAATGTTTAGAATTTGTCAGTTTCACGGCCTTTGACCCACGCAGAATGACAGTCGCTAAGTAGGTAACACACCAGCTAGCGAACAAGCTAGCAGTTTACCGCCAGTTGGGTGAAAACGCAAGTGCCGGTAGAGTTCAGGTGTCCTCAAACTGTGTCTGTGTTTAACAACAGCTAGATAACCACAAATGAAAGGTTCATGGCGCAAAGTGGACCACAAAACACGTCACGGGAAAGCATGTAGCTGCTTTTTCGCCCTCCAACCGACGCGTGTCTGAACACTCGCTAAGCTACAGGCTACAGTTAGCAGTTAGCTAGAACGGCTAACGCCAACGTGACTGTGGTGAACTTACCAGCAGCATCGACGTTCTCTGTGGGCGCTCTCATGGCAAAAGGCGGAACAAATTCAGCTGCGTTCACATTGGGTACGAACGGCTTAGCGTTCACATTGAGGGTTGTGAATGCCGCTTCAAGCTGTCCGTCGACTGTGGCCTCCACATCGTCCTCTTGTTCCCAGGAATCAGGGGCAGTGTCTCTCGGGTCCATCGTGGGTCTTAGATTTTGACCAAGTAAGATTGGAGATACGCAGTTCTTGGTCCGCGTGAGTGTCCACCTTCAACCCAATGTTAGCAGTGTCCCGCTGAGCTGTGAGGACCGTCCCTGTAGTGCGTGCGCGATGTTGTCCCCAGTTCACATGAAGTAAAACAGTCGCTCTGTCGGTCCGGACGCCTCAGAACAGGCTCGACTCAGCACTCCCAGAGACAGTCCGCGTGAGCTGCAGCGTTCCTTCAGTCGACGTGCTCAGCGCGAAGAACTCTGGGACTCGAAGTCCTATGAGCACACACTACATTCAGTTCAGAAGACAGTTAAAAGAAACAAACTACATCACCCGATAAACGGTAGAAAAATGGTTAACGTCACTTGATATGAACTTTTAACGCAGCAGATTCGCTTAAGTTTTGGTCGAGGAAAAATAAATAGCACTTTTATGCTTATTCATGCAGCCTAAAACTTTATTTTTATTTACTGAAAACATGCTGACCAGTTGTACACATATTCAATATACAACATAGTATGTCAAAGTATTTCTAGCAAAAATTGATTTGTAATTTTACTTAATGAATTTAAACCACAAAATGCACGGAAGCTGTTTCTCAACCAAAGTATATATATATATAAATTCTCAGCTAAATTTAGCTAAACTTTTCTTAATAGACAAACCCATGATTTCCCTTCCACTTTATTAGTATGCACTATGTTGTGTTGGTCTGTTCCTTTCCAAAGTCCAGTAAGATATGCTAGTTTCCTGGAGGATGACATCTTTCATGCAGATGTGAATAGTCAAACTATTATTCACAATTACCTAACAATGAAAAATACTAATTGTTTTGCAGAAGCTAAAACTTAAGTCTGAACACCATTTATGCCTGCCTCACTTCGCTTTAATAAAGTTCACTGCATGATATCACTTTAAATATGGTAGTATTCTTTAGTTATTCTTTCCCAAACTCAGAAATGTTGCTCTTTTATTTGTTTGACCTTCGTTTGTTTTACGTTCCTGCTCATTGATATTTCTTTTGCTGTTCAACAAAGAAATGTGTTGGGAGTATCCGAGCAACACCTTTAGTTTTCTAGATCAAAGCATAGAATAATCAACACTGAAGCTTTCCCAATAGATTGAAACATAAATAATAGAAAAAGCTTTTCTTTTCATTATTATGGATGATGCAATGAAGAGGAACATAAGCCCCGGGAGACATGGTGAGAATCATTTGAGGTTCTGCAAGTAAACTGTCAGAGAGAACGTGACCCGTCTGTAGATGGCAGCACCAGAGGACAAAAACATTCCATTTAAATCAAGATCTACCAGTGGCGGTTCATTCTTTTGTTCTGTTACAGTTACAACTATCATTGTGATCATTGTCTTATTTTAGATCAATATAAAACACAATACACAGGGGAAAAATGCAGTAGAATTCAGTCAAATTAATTTGTTTCATTTGTTAAATAAACCTTTAAAGTTCTAAACTCGAAATGAATCGCTCAATTTAAGATTATTGAGCGATTAGGATTATTATTTCTGTTCAGTGAATGGCTTTATTTGGAGATATGAAATAAGGTGCAGAAGAAGAATAAAGGGGTGTAAAGACATTGATATGGATTGAAACAATGATCAAGATCAGATCCTTCATTTGTTAAATCCCTAGAACAGGTGAACATACTTTATTTACCCTGACTGCACTTAAAAATGAATGTCAAAAGAAAACCATCAAGCATGTCAGACAAACACCACACAAGAACCAAAAGCTTCTTTTCAAGTTAAAAACTTTATAATTTTTATATTGCATTAGAATCCCATGACAGAAAGAATCATTAAGGAAATTCTGCTTCATTTACACCATAAGAAAAACAAAAAAAACAACAACAAAAGAAACCACAACCCAGTAGTAAAATAATTATCTAGATGTGCAACTCTGGTGGAACCTTCATCCTCACTGTTTGGAGATTAGAGTTTCAACTTTTCATTCTGAGTTTCCTCTCATACAAAGTTTACAATGAGGCACAACAATGCAAACACATTTAAAGAAATAGGATTTCTTGTGATAGGGTTTTGTGGAGAAGTGATGAGCAGCCAGTATCTTATCTGTAATAGGTAACTATGAATATATTCCCTTTTACCACTATCGTTTTTTGATTTTTTAACTCCTTTCAAACATTGGACACAAAATAACCAAAAACTACAAAATGATCAGCAACCATTCAAGGTTGCTTCAAGATGTCAGGACCTCCTGTTTTAGTCCAAGTCCGGCTGTTGGACTGACTCAACAGGAGGTACATGGCCTCTCAATCCCAGAAGACTAAAACTGGGCCTTTCAATCCTAGTCAAGTTTCCATCTGGCATGGAAAACAATAATAGCCAATAAGTAGATGTTAATGTAATTTTGTTAATTTGCATTTGATCACAGTAAGTCCTTTTCACACTAGCTGAACAATGCTTGTTGCCAGTAAGATAATGACTGCTTGAAAATAGGTCATATATTCCCACCTCAAAACAACCAACCTATCACTTTTAAGATACCTTAACTGAAACAAAAGTTTGCATCGGAGGAAGAGAGAACACATTCAGGAAGAAACTTGGATTTTTTTTTCTGAAATTAGACACTTAATGCCAGTGCAGCAGCCCCACTCCAACAGCACATCCATCCCTGTTCTACCAGCAGCACGAGATCTCCAGTAGCCCATGGTGAGGGGTGGGATGACCAGCGTGCAGTCCTGTCCAAAACTATTCGCACCCCAAATCTTTACCATGGTGAGATTATGAACATTTCTGTCTTTTATAGGAATCTTCTGTAAGAGACCAACACAGAGAATTGCAGTTTTTTTTTTTTGATAAAACAAATACATTGTTTTGCTTCTTTTTCCATATAATGAACTATTTGTTGGTCTACCACATAAAATTCCTATAAAAGACATTTAAAGTTGAGATTGTAATGTTTCTAAAAGGTCATGTCGTCCAAAGGTAATGAATATTTCTGCATGGTACTGAACGTGTGTCATTGAAAACAGATTAGTTTGTCAGAATCCTCATTAAAGTGCATATGCTTGCAATAAAGCAACCTTGAGGAGCGAACAAAAGACTTCAAACGTTTAGCAGAATCAACTAAAACTGTTCAAAAATACGACCAAGCCCAAAAAAAAAAATTAAAAAATAAAAAAGTCAATATAGCACAAACACCCAAACCATTCCATATATCTGGTTCTTCACACACTACTTGTATAAAATATTTTGGCAAAGAAAAATATTCCTCAGAGTAAGTAAAAAAATCAGTAATGCTCCCTGGTGAGATTAATAAAAAACAAAAACAAAACAAAACAAAAAACTAAGGAAAAGTCAGGTTCTTTGAATCTAGCCACTACTGCAGCTGTAAAGAGAATTCGATATGATTTCTCTAAGCCGTTTTGGTGTTAAAAGTTATTTTTACATTAAATATGTGCAACTTCAACAGCTCATTTCTGATATCAGTAGTTGTGATAACATAAATATTCTCATGAATGCACTTCTGCACTGAATAAATATGAACTTACTTGGTAAATATGAACATTTTGTATCACAAAATGTCTGTTTTGAAGTTTTTCAGGTGTCATGGGGATAATGGCCGGCAGTAACAGTAGAAATGTGGAGTGTCTGATCTATGTTCCTGTTCATGAAAATATTATAACATTAGAATTCTCTCAAAACTCAAGCTTGTTCTTTAGGTTTCACCTTTTCTTACTAAATAAAATTTATTATTTTCTACTTCCATTTTTTAATTGCAAATATGCATGTTAATCATTATTATAATTATTATTATAATTATTAGTTCAGAGGGTTCTATAGAAATATAACTGAACTTTTTAAAAACATTACATGTATGTAAATGTAATGCTGCATTTTATCATTCATTTTGCATGAGCCTATTATTTGTCATGTATAATAATGACTTTATAAATGACTAGAGTAGTGTCACAAGTTTAGATCTAATCTTTGTGGGTTTGATCTGAATTTGGGACTTTTAATGATTCATTATTAGTTTTTTTCCAAGGCAGAGTTTTGATAAAATTAGCTGTCAACATTTTAAAAAACAGGAATTGGACGGAAAAGTATGGATTTATTGTAGATTTTCTCTTATCCACACTGGGTGTTAGGGGGGATGTAGACAAATTCACCTCAACCTTATGGTGGTGAAAGTTCAAGAAAACCTCTGATCTAGACAAAACCAAAGCTTAATAACCTATATTTACTTTTTACAAGTATGACAAAAATACTTTTTTTTCCTCAGCACTCACTGGACAGACTGATTTCCAGAGCAATGAAGAATCTACAGAGGATTACAGGTTAACACTAGTCGTTCAGAACCATTTCTGAACTAGTGTCTACATCCTAGAGAAAGGATGGATTGGAGAAAGTCTGCAATAAATTCCAAGCTGAAGTTGTTTGTTGCATAATCACACAACCCTGGAAAAAAGAGGACTCAAATGAATGAATGAACAACAATAATAACACCTGATGAGTTGATGTAAACATTCAAATGACCTTTCCTCAGTGATTCTGTTGGTCTGATCTGGTGGTCCAGGTTTTACAAGGACATCATCATTTTATGTGAAATAAATCATTCTATCCTTCTGTTCATAAATGCAAATATTTATGTAGATGTATCAGAGATGAAAATGGCCCGATCTAAACATGTCAACTGGGGTGTTTATTGGAAAGTCTTCAAAACAGTCCAGGTGTGATGAGCCTACATCTCCAACCTGAAAGCCACCAAGTGATTTTACCAACAGAGAGATGAAGGCAGAAGAGAGGAAGACTGGTAGAAATGCACTGATCTGAGTTCACAGTGAGTCACACGGAGGGACTGGTTGGGTTGTTTTGGCATCCTGAAACATTGAAATGAGAGATACAAACTGCCCAGGTGGCCTTCTGTAGAGGTTGGACTCCAGGTGTCTTGGTTTAGCCCATGTTAGACTGGCTGCATGTGCAGGACGGATGGAGGACACCTGGACATGCAGTGGACCTATCTCCCACTCAGATCCTCCTCTTGGCCTTCAGGCTGCCTCTCCTCCTCAGCCTCTACCTGCTCTGGGTTCCCAAGGAGACCCGCTGGTCTGACATAGGCCTCGGCATGCTCCGCTGTCTCGGGTTGAGACATGGACATGGAAGGGTGGATGTTGGGGCTCATGGTGAAGCTCTCCACTCCGGATGACTCGTCAGCTGGTCCGATGGAGCTGGTCTCACTCATCGAGTCAGAACCTGCACCTGGGCGCCGAAATAACCTCTGACCTGTGACAGGAATCATGTGTTGACGTCGTCAGAAGAACGAACAGGAAGTTTCCTCTAAACAAAACGTGTTCTAGAAACATGGAATCCTTAAACTTGGCACTTGAAGCCAATTATAGATTTCTGTGGTCATTTTCCAGGTCAATATTCACTGTACACATGAAAGTCATGAACAATGACTGGCTTTTATTATCTGTGAACCACACAATGAAAACCAGCTGACAACACAAAGATGGACAGAAGGAAATGATACTGGATCGTATCACTTCTCCTCATGAGTTTAGGGTGATTTCACACCTGGTGGTCTGCCAGACCAAAGCCATAACATCTGTTCCATTTTCAGCTGGTTCTCATTCACACTGCAAAGATCAGATGAACCAAACCTTTGAAAAACCTGTCCCCCCCCCTCACCTGCTCTATTTAGGACTTAAATGTCTTCATTGAAAGCAAAGTGGAACTTGTATTTGTTTGTGTCAACAGTTTTGGTGAATAAAGCTTCTGTGATGCTGTTTGTTCTCTGTTCTCTTCACATAACAGCTGCACTTCTCCTCAGATGAACTTAAAGACAGATGGGTTCTTTTTACTGGTTCTGGGACAACATCAGCTTTATTTACTGTCTTTGTGTTGGTCGGTCACATAAAATCTCAATAAAATAAACTTAAGTTTGTAATTATAACGCAAGAAAATATGCAAAGGTTTTAAATTGCAAGACACTAAACATACATTTGCTCCTGTTCTTGTCCTCTCCTTTGTAAGACTGTTTTTCTGTTTGTAGTAGAACAGAAGACGTGTATGCGACTAGACACACGTAAAGCTGTATGAAAAGCTGTCCTTGTTTGACCAATAGAGTTTTAGGAAGATGGTTCTCTATCTTTTAGAAAAAGTCTTTCTATCAGTGTCTTGAACCAGAGATTTGAACATTAATTTACTATTCCAAAAAACAAAAAAGAATTCAGTTGTTTCATAAAAG
This sequence comes from Poecilia formosa, assembly GCF_000485575.1. Lineage (NCBI taxonomy): Eukaryota > Metazoa > Chordata > Actinopteri > Cyprinodontiformes > Poeciliidae > Poecilia > Poecilia formosa. The sequence goes on along the minus strand of NW_006800159.1, from coordinate 949,576 downwards.
CAGTACATAACAGAAACTGACCTACCTGACAGTCTCTTAGCTGAAAGGGTGGGGATGTCTTGGAGGGATGTCCTGCCTGCCTGGACTTTGGTGGAGTAAGTCACATCTGTGGAATCCAGAGAACCTGAGGACCAAAGAGGTTAAATCAACATGTCTGCTGTCCAAACAATCACATAAAAAATCTTAACAGTAAGGCTCTACTTTATTGAAGAATACCACAATAACATACTTTTGCTACATCCACGTGGTAGTCTTCTAAAAAAAAAAAATAGGCATTTTTCCATCTACCCATAAATAAAACGAGTCAGCTGTCTGTCAGCCACCATCTTGTAACTACATGGAAGGTTCCGGGTCTGACGTCACCATGCCAATGGTATTGGAATGTGCTGAAAGCACCACAATAAAGAGGAAAGTATAAAAATGAAAGAGAGATTCAACTGACCCCGTCTTCACTGAAGGCAAATATTTGGACTCATTTTGGTTTTTAACAAAATCCATGGAAAACCAAGCTTAACATGAGCTTCACTGTGTTCACGGTTCGCCAAATGAAGATTGTGCACTTCAAAAACTCTGCAAATGGAGCCAACGTACTCCTTCGGTACAGAGCTCTGCAAAGCGTGTGAAGTTTGTGGCTGTGTTTTTATGAAGAAAGACTGAAATGCTTTGTTTCCACTATCTGTCTTTTATATCCGCAGGGAATGGTTATCCAGCATGTTTATGCAAAGTGGTGAGGAATTATGTCACTTTTTCACTATTCTGCACTATGAAGATTGTCAAATGGCTAAAAACTTCTGAATGGAAAATGTGACGTCGTGGTCAGAGGAAGCCGTCTGCAGGAAGGTGTGGCACTCTCTCTGTGAACGCTTTGTAAAACCTAAATGGTAAATATTCTGTACTTGTATATCACTATCAAGTCCAAATGGCACTAAAGAGCTTCACACTACATTCAGTCATTCTCATACACACATTCACACTGATGGTGGTGAGCTACTGGATTGTAGCCACAGCTGCCCTGAGGCAGACTGACAGTGGGCAGGTTGCCATGCACTGACGCCACCTGCTGGGCCCTCTGACCAGCAGCAGCAGGGATGGTGAGTGAAGTGTCTTGCTCAAGGACACAATCAACTAGGGCAGTTACTCCATTTATTTATAAATACATTGAGCATTCTTTGTATATTTAATTCTGTATGAAAGTGATACTTTTTGTCTTCTTACTCTGTCCAGCTCCCTCACTTATTATTGACCATTTCTTAAGTTTAAGAAAAAAAAAAACCGAGGGCTAAAAATTGGAGGTAACACACTAACTACAGTTAGTTATAACTAACTATAGTGCAGCTAGTTCTGCTGCACTAGCTTCAAAACTAGCTTCTTCTAGTGTTACAATGTCAGTTGGCAAACAAGTAAAGGAAACATTAAGGCCACCAACTGATAATGTGGCCCTGTATATCAATCAACTGATGGGATGAATGACAGGCCGATGTCTATTTATTTTATGTCATGTGATCTACCCACACTACAGTCACCATCGACGTATTGAGCACTCCTGCACCAGAACATTTCTGCGGTCTTTAAAGTACCTGCTGCCAGGTTAAAAGTCCTTCCCTTTATGGAGCTTTCAACGGGAGAGAACCAATTCAGCACAGAGCCGACCACAGGAAGCTGTCTCAGCATCCCCTAGAACACACAGATTCAGATTTAGTGGTGACAACGCAACAAAGGAAAAGGACATGTGGCAAGCCGTAGCAGATGCATTGAGCACATCTGTTCCATTACCACAAGCACACACACCTCCTCCAGGAGTTTCTCCTCATTGGCCTTCTGCAGCTGCAGCTCTGCCTCCAGGATGCCCTTCCTCACACGCTCTGTCATGTTCTCCAGTAACTGCAGAGGACAGAATCACAACTGTTGAAGTGCTGTAGAAAACATAACACGAGGCACTAAATTCAGTCCAATTCTACGCTTTGTGCTCTAAGTGATGTCATGCCTTATTATTTATTTTACATTATATTTAGAATTCCTAATTGCACTTTCTGGACCATCTGAAAGAAGCTTTGCTACAGTTTATTTTACATGTTTGACCAGCGTAGTCAACCTGTTGTATTTGTCAGCTTCAGTTTCTTTATTATTTATTTTCCAATGGCTGCTCTACTTCTAATTGCACTGACTGAACAAATGAAAGTTGTTGTTTTACATGTTTGACCAAGGCTCTGAAGCTACTGGTGTGTTTGTGTAAGCTGAACTGGTACAGAGAGATAAAAAAATGTGTAATTCAGTACATTTATGTCTGTGTTTAAAAAAACTAAACGCTTTGAGCCAATTCTGTTTTTCAGTCCAATACCAAACCTCTGGCTGACACTGAATCTCAGATATCAGTTATCTGTATCAGAAGTGAAAAACATGGATCAGCGCTTCTCCAGTTTTTTTTTTTTTTTTTTACTTGGTGTAGCACCCCCACAGGTGAGAGGGATTACTGGTTCTTCATTTGACTCTGCAGTGTGAAAGCAAACTGCACCAGCTATAAATGTAACACATTACATTTATGTGTTACATCCCAGTTTAATTGGGGACCTATTTGGGTCCCCAATTAAACTGAATCTACTGGACAACCAGGTGGGAAGGCATCCTACAGAACAAACAGAGCAGTTACCCTTCCACTCTCCTCTATGTCTCTTCCCAGTGTGGATATTGTGTCCACCAGCTCTGACACATCAACATCATCTGTCACCATGCCCACAAAGATGCAGTTCTCTTCCGTCACAAACTCAGGGTCTGATATAGGATTAAAGGAAAAAGGAAAAAGATTGAACATAAAACACAATGTATCAGATTGGGGCACAGATGTTGAGGAACCTACCAGTGGAGAAAAAGATGTCTGTATCAAGCTCTTGTAGTTTTGTCAGCAGTGCATCGTTGATTTTCTTCTGCTCCTGTTTCCTCCTGCTCTCATCTGCTCCTTCAGCCTGGGATTCATACCTGGACATCATCACATGCTCAGAAAGGTGCAAAATGTCCACACTTGCTTTTTCATCTCCACACCTGTTTGTTTTCACTGAGCTTGTCTGACCGAGTGGACAGCAGTAAATGAAGAACAAGCCACTTTTATTACACAGCATCATTCTGCAGATGGTCTGGGTTTCTAGAGCCTCTTTATTTACATACAGACTGATCAGACTACCAATAAAAAGGTTTTGTTAAAAGGAAGTTCACCCATCAACATCACAATAATAAAATGCAGTGTTTATCATCTTCTAAAATTACTTACAACAACAGCAAATATATTCAACCACTCAGCAGATTCCACAGCTCCTGTATTTCATTTAGATGCAACTTTACAAATCTAGTCTTTGCTCTGCTGCCATATTTTTTCAGTCTTTGTTCTGCCCTCTTGTAAATGAGCCATACTCATCCAGTGGTTTTTCTATGATTTTAACACTGAACATGCTAACTAAAGCTTTCAGCGTTTCGACCTCTTTGGGTTTTGGGTTTTTGTCATTTTTCTGAATATGGAACACTTTGACCTAGACGAACTTGCTGGAAGGTTCACTCCTGGAAAAACCAACAGCTGTGTTACATGTTTTTTCTTTTTTTAAGGTCGCTCCTGATGTTTTCTTTTCATCATGTTAATACTTATTTTTCATGAAGCACAGAGGAAAGGAAAGGAAAGTTTTGAGGAAAAAAATTAACATTGTGGAATTGTTTCACAATGTTTTTGTACGCTTGTGGTTAGATGCAAATAACTTAAGAACCTGATAGTCCAGTTAACTTTTTAAAACTTGACAAAAGACAATTAAAAGACAATGCTCCTTTAGGTTGCTATGACAGCAGCTAGTCTGGGGTAACGTCTTTAACCAAAGCGAGGAAAACATGAGAGGAATGCCTGAACAACTGGTCAGTCACTGGTCAGCCCTTTAAATGAACTCCATCTTATTTTCTCAGTTTGATAGCCATTTTATGAAATAAATAAATTAGCAATTAATTAAAATAAATTATTAATTAGAATTAATCTAAATATGTAACTAACAAATAAGTAAATAATAAAATGAATTGATTGATATTTCATGTGGCTTTTGTAAAGACCCTGTTGCTCAAACTTCATCTTTCATGGGAAACCCAGCAGCCCAGACAGCTCACCGGACTGCTCCCAGACCAGGCCAGCTCAGCTCCTCTATGTATGTGAGTGACGGCGCATGGCGGTGGGTCTCCTCCCTGAAGTCCTGTCTTAAGTTCATTGTGGCTGACATCATCGGCACCAGCTCCAGGAGTTTCTGCACCACTTCATCAACATCCTCCTGCTGGGTTCCCAGCACTGGTGGGAAAAGCCAGAAAAGTGTTCAGCTGACATTTTCGCACTCTTCTAGCACTTGGAGTGGATGCCTAAAAGCAACGCCATTTCAGCGATGCGCAGGTATTCATGTTACCTGCAGCTGTGAGGAGGGGGCTGAAACGCACACAGGTCCCTTCATCTTCCAGCTCCACCACATCCACTCCACTAGCGGGAACCAGCTGAGCAAGCTGCTCACCCATCTGCATTCAGACCAGTACAGAATATTCCGCGCTGGTTAGGTCGCTAAAAACATTCATACTGTAGATGTTTGGTAAAATATGTGGTGGTAAGATGCTCAGAAAAGTCTTTATTCTTTATATGATGCCCTAAAATGAGCAGTTTTGACTGGATGATGTGAACGTTTCATATCAGACGATATAGATAATTACTGACTGTTTTTTTGTTTTTAATATCTGAAATATGACCTTAACTATGCACTGCAGTTTTTCATTTTTAAGCAGTTATGAGTCATGGTGACAAAACCTTAAACTGCTACAGAGCAAGTTACTCAACAGGTTGTTGCTAGGTAACCAAGTGAGCTGCTAGGTAACCAAAAGGTGAGTGAGCTAGTTGATGCCGCCAATCTTGTTCAACTTGTTTAACTCGCCACGATGCCTTTCCTCTGCCTATAATTCCCAGAATGCTGTGTAGTACTGGATCAGAGTTCAGTGAAATTATTGAATATTCTATCAGATGCATTATCTATTAATATTGAGTCTATCATGATATATATTGTTACTGATTTTTTTGTCTCTCCTTAATGCAGGACACACAAAGTTTTACTTTTTTTTTTCTTTCTCATACCATGACCTTTAACCCTGCCATTTCAAAAACTAAAAGGAAGAACTCACCCATCTGTTGAACGTATCCAGCACCTCCTTCTCTCCAACACACAAACCGTCCACAGACCCCCCACTGCCTCCTTACACACAACAGATGAGGAAACCAAGGACATGAAATTATTTCAATGCTTTCATCAAACTGGGTCTAGTCAGCATTCAAACATTTAGAACTTGAATTCTGATTCATTACTAAACAGCACCATCTGGTGGTTAGCATGAAACATGTTCAAACAAATGTAAAAACTGATTTCTCATATTTCTATCAGTCAGTAAGACTCAAAGTTTCAATTGACTTGCCAAAATTCTGAAAAGTTCATTGGAGGATATTGCTGCCAGTTTGTCTGCTCTGAACAGTCAACAACCTCTAGATGATTCTGTCTTTCTTGTGAGTTGAAAAGGAAAGTGTGTTCCTGTTGTTGTAGTGAATGCATGGATGGTGATAAACCTACTCAAAGCTGAGGAGAAGCTGAAAGTAGATCTCACTGGACTCCCTGACACCATCAACCAGGTATTTGTGTTAGTGGAAGGTGTTTGACTGTGAGAACCTGGACTCTCACAACATGTCCTACGGGTGTTTGGTAGCGGTAAACGCTACATTTTTAAAGGTTGTTATTGATAAGGCAATGATTTTTTAACCAAAAAGGTATATTTGGCAGCTACTTCATTTTGGCTTTTGGGGAAAAGTTGTAGTCCAGCATTGATCGTTTTATGAAAGGCGCCCACTGGACATTCCCAACACCCAGGCATGGAGCCCCACCATTTCAGAAACTCTTTCTTGTTGGGTATAAAGGGTATATACTTGTAGAGAACTTTATTAAGACCCCAAAGTGCATCACATCACACTACATTCATTCAGGGCTTTTGGCACCAAAATACATTACAGATCTACGAAACCTCTCAGATCTTCTGGTTCTGGTTCTGCATCCCCAGAAACAGAACCAAACATGGAGAAGCAGCATTCAGCTTCTATGCACCACAAATCTGAAACAAACTTCCAGAAAACTGTAAAACAGCTGAAACACTGAGTTCCTTTAAATCTAGAATAAAAACTCAACTGTTTAGAGCTGCTTTTGATTAGAAGTAAATGAAACATTCATTAACATATTTGATATATTGTGTTGTGTATTGATTATTGTGATGATGGCATTTGACAAAATGTAATGTTTATTGCTTGTTTTCACAGCTGGTGACTGTTTGTTGTTGTCATGACAAAAGAACGTGGAACTGCCTTGTCGCTAAAATGTGCTATGCAAGTAAAGTTGACTTGATTTGATGGCGGCAAGCTACTACGTTGTAGCCACAGCTGGCCTGGGGCAGTCTGCCATGCAGCAGCACCACTGGGCCCTCTGACTACCGTCAGCTGAAGTGACATGTTATGCAAAATGCGACAACTTTACCAGCATTTGACTCCTGGGAAAACTTAAACAGCACGACAGGAGAGTTTTGTTCATCTTCCACCTGTTAAACACACAAGAATATGGATCAGGCTCTGGAGACACATGTTCTAATACCACACAACCTTCTCGTTATCATGCAAGACATGTTAGTTGAAAAGGTGTGATGTGCTGCAGCTCGAGTAAACACCGACTGCATGACAGTTGTAAGTAAATGTCCCATACAGTGTTTGAAATGTCCCACTGCTCTGTATGGTGGCGGTGGATGGAGCCTTTTGCTCAGAGTGAAATGGAGCGTATCAAGCTAAAGTCAAACTTACAATTCTGAAATAACAGCTGCACAGATGGATTAGCTCCTCAAACTAAGAACTGATCACTACCTAATAAGTTAACTAAGTTCTCCATGACTTTAGTTTGAAATGTTTTCATAATCTGGCATCCCGTGCCTCTCAGGATCGCTGAATTTCAGCTCAAAGTCTCTGAACGAGGCTGAAGACAAGATAACAGAGCATCTGAGGCTCCTCAACTCCAGAGGGCTTTTCATCTTTTTAAAGGTTTTATTATTCCTTGGCTTTGATCTGGTTAAGTGTAACTCTCACAAAATATGTTTTATTTGTACAGTAAGTCTGTATGTTATGTTTTTTATCTGTTATTTTCTGTACTTTTATTTTTAGTATATTCATTAACCACTGCAGACTTATTCAGTTTTAGTTGTTTTTAAAAAGTGGTTTAGACATAAATCATAAATGTTTTTAATATCCATTTCAACTAGGGCAGCAGCTAATGATTATATTAGCAACTGATTCTTTTGGAAATTGAAGAAAAAATTGTTACATTCAACTAATTTTTCATTTAACCACTTAAGTTTATTTTACCCAATATTAGAAATGCAAAAATAAAAATGCAAACAAATTATTCAAATAATTTTTAAAATAGGAAAAGAAATATTTATTACCTTGTATGCAATAACAGAATTCCTTTAATGAACACTTGATCATTTGTAGTAAAGGATGCATCAGCAGCTAAAAGTCCTTCTAACAAACATGTGAAGAGCTCAGGCCTCCCTGCTGGACTAACATCAACACTGCAGGACTGGACTGTTGATTATTATTATTATTTTTTGATTAAGTGATTAATATTTGGATAGCAAAATGTGTTCAATAGAAAAGTTTTGGTCACAGAATTTGAACCAGGTGAAGCTAAAACTGGTGAGTTTCTGGAAGAACGCGTTTACAGAAAAAGCTATTTTTTTATATCTTAAATGCAAAATGTATATTATTTTTGTCAGTTCTGGCTTAATTATTGCTCTGTGGGTTGTTCTTTCAGCAAATACCAGTTAAAATAATTGTCAACTAATCATGAATTGACCATTATTTCAGTAATCGATTCATTATGATTAATCTGATTATTTGCTTCAGCACTAGTTTCAAATGCAGGATCTGAAAACTCTCTTGATGGATAACACCTACATCACACCTACATCCTTTCATACATGGACATGTTTAATGGTGATCCTGCCTGTCCCATGGTAGGTTCCTCAACAACTCTTCACAACCTGATCATCCACACTCTGGTTCTCTGTTACTATATAATAAAATTTTCATCCAGAAGTGAAAAAAATATTAAGGGTAAAAACTAGTTACCACATGGCAATGGGTGCTTCAAATACTACAAGGATGTTTCTGGGAAGCTTATGAACTTATGAACCAGGTCATTAGGCACCATAGTGAGAGTCACCCAGACATTTTGAAGGTTTTTCCCTACATCTGCTGACAGCTGTGTGCAGTTAAAACTGGAATCAACAGAGATGTGGTGAGAATTCAGAAATAAATCTAGTAAATATCTGAGCTCAGTGATATTAACTGCAAGTTATTTTTATTCTAAACCACTGCAGTGGAAAACCAAAGCAAATGCGATTCATATCAATGAGTCAAATGATAAGTTAAGCAAGAGTTGGTCTTGCTTAGCTCATCTTAATCTATCTTTGATAGATAAAATGAGCATATTTCAGATGAGCCTATTTCAAACTGAGCATCATGGTTCAGTCATCTGCTCCTGATTACAGCATTCACAGTGCATGTCTGAGGTAAACGCATTTGTTAAAAAAGAATTAGCTGATTGGACAAAATATTCTCAATATAACTAAAGCTCTGTATAACAGATCAATTTGTGATACAAATTGCTCCACAGTAGACAGTATCAGATTGCCACACCACATTTCACAGTGAACAGTTCTTCATGACCCTGTTTTTCTTTCAGAGACAACAAGAGACTGTAGTTATGAGGAGCAACCTTTTAGTCTCTCAAACACATGCCTGGGTGAAACCACGCCCTAAGAAATAAGGAAGAAATGAAGAATCCGCCAGCAAATGGAGAGAGCATTTCATTGAGCTGATGATGATGAGAGAAAATGGACCAGAACTGATAGAATGAAACAGAATGAAGGGAAGTGGGGGTAAGAGGCAGAGGCTTGGTCCCACCTACAATAGAGAGTATGAGAGAGCCCAGAATGTCCCGCAGAGAAGCCCCGGAGATGGGTGGGATCTGCGACACCATGCCCTGGAACCAAGGTAACCCATACTGACTACGATACACAGGAAGCCTCTCACACACATCTGACTGAGACGGTTAAACTACAGACTCCTTGACCTGGTGCCTGTTGTAACTGCTGAGCTCCAGGTTCTGGGTCAGGACCGGGTTCCCCTCTACACTGTGTTCACTGTATCTTGGCTTCATCACGTCTCAGTGTGTGGTAAGATAGTCAGTCCCTCCTGGAAGTTGTGATCGCAACTTAGTGCAAATTCACTTATTATTCGCAATTTTCACAAATCATTAGAAATTTTCCACAAATCTGACCAGTCACTAACGTTTTCTGTATTTCCTGCTTTTCTGTTGGTTTCTGACCAACTGCTGCAAATACATTTTGACCAATCCCCTCAGCTCCCTTCTAATTTAACTTCCTTGTTTCACGACGTCTCTTGAAAGACGAACTTGCAAAATTAAATCATGTGTAACATGAATAAGCTGTAACGTTTGCCGTATTTTTTTGTAGCAAAATCCGTTTTGAGATGTTCTGTAGGATTTGCTTCTACTGTGTAAACACTTCATGTTAACTTGAATGACCAATATGAAGTTCTGCTTTTGTACTTTAAAATCTCCTCATGTCAGGATTTGATTTGTATTGAGGTGCTACTTATTAGCACCTTCATACCTCAAGTACCTTTTCAAGAAGGTACTTGAAAATGTTATTTGCACTTTAAATATTAACTATGTTAAAAACCCAGGTTAAGCTACACATAACCTTCTGAGGTTATGTGTAGCTATTTAAACTTTTTTTTTTTTTAATGGAACTTTGACCACAATTTTTTGATAAAGGTGTCACAAAATCTACAATTTTAGACCACAACAATCACCAAAAACATCCCAACACCCTGTAAGGACTGAATAGTTGCTTTTAGAAGATGCTAGTGAACAAGATTTAAAGTCAGCTCTGAACCCAAAGACTGATTTAGAATCTGTAAAATCTAACAAATTACCATTTTTAGAGCCTCAACGAGAGAGATCTGTTTCTCAAGCCCATCCTATAAACACAAGTGGATTTTGTTTTTGAACATGTTGCAATATTCTGCTTATTAATATGTGGAGAAACTCTGATCCTTTATGTTCCTGTAAACAATGGCAACAAACAGAATATAACAACAAATGCAGCTAAATCCTAGAATGAATGTAAAGCAATCGTTTATGTTTTATGTCATCCATGAGCATGTGAGCAAACACAGACTGGACCATGTTGTTAAAGTTAAGGTGTCATTTTGTTTTACAGATTTTATGTCTCTTTATTCATGCTGTAACACATTTTCAGATTTTTTATCTTCTTCAAACTACAAACCTAACCCTAGGTTTGTAGAGTTAAGTAAGTCTTTACTTAAATATAAGTAAGTACTTATATTTAAGTATTTACTTTGACTGGACCACTATTCCACATGGGTCTGTTTTGATCTCGCCCATCGTGTTCATGAGCGTGAGCCTTCTGCATGTCACATATTTCAGAGTCAGTGCACAGCAGTTATTAAAATTCAGCACTCCCTTGGGTTCATTTTTCCTAAAATAGGGCTGATTTTTGGATTAACCAGTTAATAATTGGATAGGAAAAGGTTCTTAATATAGGATTTTTTTATAGATATCATCTGAACCAGATGAAGCTAAAACTATGTTACTTGAAAGGTTCTGGGTAGAAAATGCTTACAGAAAATAATCTTTTATCTTAAATGGAAAGTACAGTTTTGGTTTAATTACTGCAAAATGTCCTTATTTAGAGTCTGTATACTCCAGTTAATGATTAATCAATTACTAAATTAGTTGAAGATTATTTCAATAATCGATTTTCAGCCCAACAGCCCTAGAGAAGACGTACCGAAGTTCTGATGCAGGTCAGAGATTTCAGCTTCAGCAGAAGGTGTTGGCTCTGCAGGGGAGAAAAACGAATTAAAGTGCAACATTTAGTTAATAACTTTCGTTTCTGAACATACTTCTGAAAACCTTAAGGGCATAGATACATTCCATTGACTGCGTGGTAGCATTCTCCTGCTAACATACTTCATGTTTTTTTGTTTATAGAATGCCTGTTCATTAAGGTAAGGTAATTTTATTTATACAGCACATTTTCAGCAACAAGGCAATTGAAAGTGCTTCACATGAGTTAAAAGGAAATACAAACAAAATATTAACCAATAAGAAGCCTTCTACCGAAAAAACAGGAAAAATATTTTTCCAGTCATTCTTTATCCTTTTTCTTCATCATTCCTTCATTAAGGAGAACAGATAAACCTGTGCTGTTCTTCATTTGGATCTTAGAAATCATTCAAATACATACTGTCTAAAAACAATCACTCTGCCAACTGTATCGTTTCCGATAAAGTCACGCTCACCAAAGCTGCGGCGTGTCTGATCTTCTGAACAATGCCGTTGTGGCCCAGGTACTGGAGAGAGAGCCACAGAGGCAGCGCCCGCAGCTTCTCCACAGGCTGGCTGGAGGTCAGACCAGCTGCCAGGGACTGAGAACACCGACACACAGATATCAGGCCTCTTCACCACGGCTCCCCCTACAGTCTGAATGAGAACGGCGTGAGCCTACCAGGGCTGGGTCTTCGTGTCTGTACAGGGTGACAGCAGTTACTGCAGGCAGCCCGAGCCAGCGACCGGGTGTCAGCGTCATGCTGTCGCTTCTGGTGGCTCCCTGTGAAAAAACACACCGATTACAATCTAACATTGTTTCTTTTCAAAACTCAAAACTCATCTGTTCAAATTAGCCTTCTCACTTTAACGGTGTAGTTATTTTGTGGTTTTGTGTCATGTAGCCATTTTTTTACCGTTTAGTTTGTGTTTTTAATTTTGTAAGGTGTCCTTGGGTGTTTTGAAAGGCGCTGCCAAATAAAATGCTTTATTATTATTATTATTATTATTATTATTATCAACATTACTTTTACTACTGCAGGAGAATATCAGTCAGTATACTGACAGGTATAAAACCCCTCGGATGCTGTCTTACACTGTGCACAGGAAAAAATTCCCTTTAATCATGTCTGGATGCGTCTTCCCTGCTACATCCGGCTCTTCTGAGGGTTGCAGCCATTACAAGATACAGTTTATGTGAGCAAAGAAACAGAGAGTAAGAAAAATAAAGGGCAATGACACAAATAATACATTCATTTGAGAATGATATCATGTCTTTGATTTTTTTAAGCCTCGTTTCAGATGAAATATAGTTATTTAAGGAGAACTAGTTCAACTTAGAGCTGCACCTGGTGATGCTCTATGAACATGAATCAATTCATCTTAACCACGATTGAATTTGACGAGTTAAGGACTGGTTCTTGTTGAGGATGAACTGGGTAAACACAGAAGTGGGTGTTATTTAAATAAGATTACCATGACAGCAGAAGTGACCTGGGCCAGAGCCAGGGTGGCAAGGTTGACCCTAAATAGATAAAAACACATTATTAAGTTTGTTTAGGAAAGCAAAGTTGTGGAATCAAATAACTTAAAATGATTAACATGTGTAATTGCTGTTAAAATAAAATCCCCCCCGCCCCCACCCGTAAAATTAAGTGAACTTGGATTCGTTTTCAGATTATTAGCCAGTTATGTTGGTGAATTATTACAGGATGCTAATGGCTTGAAAAAATGTGTCCCTGTTAGCTGTAGCTTCTTAATAATGACAACAAGAATGTCTCTGAAACTGAATGCTGAATTGAATGACTTTAGACCATTTAGGAAAAATAAACATTAACATTTCTTCAACATCTCTCGCTGCTAAGCTAGCTGCTACATTACAAAGACATTTCATCATTTACTTCCTACATTTGTCTCATTGATTGTGTCATTTATGCGGTAAATTCGGGAATTGTTACTATTTTGAATACAAAACAAAAATAAAAGTGACTTTAGCAAATAATTTCCCAACATTTTTAAGCTTCTCCAGCTCAGAATGAGGAGAAAGAAACTCCTCCCAACACATTTGGAGTGAAATATAATGGAGTGGACAATATGAACATAGATAAACAATTGCTAACTTAGTCATTATAAAGACAAAAAAACTGAAATGTAACATCAAACTTTTACTATCATCTTTCTTTTACTATGAATGCCTATTTATATTTCTAAGGGGGATACCATTAGTAAGTACATTTTATTTATATTTCTCAGACAGCAGTCACAAAAAAATTGTAAAAAAAAAAAAACAGCAAAAGCATTTGAACATTGTTCAACATTATATCAATAAGCCTTTAGATTTTTGGAGTAAATTTAGTGACAAAAATTAAAAGATCTGTACATCTTGTTTTTTCAGTTTTTTTCCTTTACTAATTTTTATTTTTTTAAATTTCATTTTCTGTTTTCTTGTTTGAAATAAATGACCTTTCATTCATTTTAGATAACTCCTAAATGGTGATGAGGTATTTGAGGCCTGAGGATCAGCACTGACTTACCCCTCCACATGAAGCCATATACCATGCTGATCACACAGCTCCTTAAGGCGACTCAGTTTGTCTGTATGACCTGCTTCAGGGGTCCCTGAGAGGGAGAATCAGCAGAAACAAAACTGCATTAATTCATCGTCAGTTTAAAAAAAAAATTCCAAACAACTGTTGCAGAATTCCTGGTATCGTACACATGGATATAAATATTTTGAAACAGTCTGATCTTCACCTGCGTTGGCGATGAGCAGCAAAGGAAGCTTCCCAGCGTCTGTGTCCTCTTTGATCAACTTGTCCAACAGGGCAACATCCTGGAAGTCAAAAGCATGTTTCTTATCACATTTATATTCACTGAGCCATTTGAGGTGGATGCTGCTCCATCCGTTTCCTCCTACCATTTGGTGCTGGGATCCAAAGATGGTGTTACATGGCACTGTGCACAGGCTGGACAGAGGCAAGCCAAGCTAAAGGAGACAAAGGAAAATCATGTTTTCTTTGTATGCAAATGATTCAGTCACTGTTTGAATCAAGGTGCTCCCAGAGGCTTAGTTAGCTTCACATGTGTGCAGTCATGTGAAAAATCATCAAGACAGAACAGTGAACTGACATTTACACCACATCCTCATAATACGCAATAAACTGTCTACACCCACTTATCCTGGGCTGACAATTATTGCTCACCTAAGTTCCCACCACTTCATTTCAACTGAAGTCTAGACTTTGACTGGGCCATTTTGAATTAGTGACTGCTGTTCCAGCTGTTGTGTTGTAGATTAGCATGATGATTGGGATCATATGACTGTCATATATTCTCATTCTGTCTCATTTAAAACCACAGGCTTCTCATCAGCTTTCCACTTTGTGTGGAACTCTCCAACAAAAGTGATTTTAAATCCTCATTTGAGAACATGCAGCGATATCAAGGAGGTGTGCGTCTAACTGGAGGAAAAACAACTGTGCAGCATAAGCAAGTGTCTCAGGATCCAGCATTAAGGGCAGCATTATGTATTTTGCAGGCATATAGTTCCAATTTATACATAATCAAGACACTATCTTGCTTTCCCTTCTCATAAAAATGCTGTACCTATCAAATATGACTTGAAAGAAATTTGACTTTTTAATTTAACTACTTGAAATTGGGCCAAAGACTCTCTGAAAACTATTGCTCTTTCTGAAACTCTGTCTTCAGGAAGTCATCACCACATCACTCCTCAATTAAGCCTTTAACTTTTTTTTTTTTACCAGCATTGCTCTAAGAAGTGGCTCCTATAACAAGGTCAGTAGATGCCCAGTTCCACCAGGTGTTTGCTAATTGCTGCAGGCTAGTCTGAAGGAGCTGAGTGAGGGAAAGGTGAAAGCTTGGAAGTTTAAAAACTGCAGCTGAGAGAAGATGCTTCTAAATAGCAGGGCTAGGTTCACAGGGTCCAGAGCAAAATGCTCCAAGAAAGAGAGAAACTCATGAAGTCTTCCACAGTGTCGTAATGAAGGCGATGTTTTCTTAGAAAATCATCCATCTGTATTGTGGAACAGTAAAGACAAACAACCTGCATTCTGAACTTCACCTCAGCCATGTGGAAGGTTGAAACTTTGATAGTTTGTGTTCCAGCAGGACAACACCAAGTCTCTGGTTGGAAACGAAACACCTGTCACCTGTTGATGTTTCCATGAAGGGCTGATAAGGGACGTTTTATCCAAATATTAGTAGGACTGAGTCTGCAGTATGGGGTCCCACGGTGAACTGTGCTGGCACCATTCCTCTACCCCCTCTACACTCCAGACGTCTATATCAACTCCCCACTTCAGAAGTTCTCTGATGACTCTGCCTTAGCTGGCCTCTTCACAGGTGAGGACGACTCAGAGGACAGATGGTGTACTCAGCACTTTGTGTACTGGTGCCAGCGCAACCAGTTCCTGGTCAAGGAGCTAGCTCTATGCTAGTCCTTTGCAGTGCAGGTGGTTGGAGATAGAAGAACTCTGGCTAAAACAACATCACTGAAGGACAATGTCTCGCAGACCACTTATTTCCACTCTATTTGTTTCTATATGGATTCTACCCACCTGGTTGCATAGGTGTTGTCCCAAGCCAGGCCTGCAGGAGGCGCTTTGGTAGATAACTGGCTGTCTGGAGCTTAAGACAGCATAGCCTTCAGTTGTATATTCCTCGTAACGGGCGTTGATGGCAAGCCGACAAACCTTTACAAGGCCATCCCTGTCATCTTCATGGAAATAGGCGGAGCCATTGTCATACCTGCAGGACAGTCAGGTGATGGATGTAGATGTGATCACTGATAAACATTAACCAGGCTCATAAACTGCATCTGTGAACCCAGATTGCTATGATGTAAAGTATTTTTGATAAGCTGCAGATATTGGACTATGGGATTAGTCCAATATCTATAATTTCAAGCAATTCTTCAAAATTATTTAAAAAAAAGCATTACAAGCTCTTAGTGCCATGGAATATGGTGTCTTGCAGAATTTTATTTGGATTTTCTATGCAGATATGAATCTAACCACATTGAATAACTCCCTACTTTTATTAAAGGAGCAGTATTATGTATTTTCCAGGCATATAGTGACATTTTATAGCACAATCAACTATGCTACCTTCAGTTTTTAGAAAAATGCTATATGTTTTTATGTAAATATGACTCAAAAGAAATTTTACTTTATAATTTAATACTATGAAATTTGTCTCTTTAAAAACTCCTGTTCTTTCTGAAACTCTGTCTTCAGGAAGTCATCACAACATGGCTCCTCTATTAACCCTCTATCAAAGTTTTTAAAAGCATTGCACTGAGAAGTAGTTCCTATAATGAGCTCAGCAGATGCACAGTTCCACCAGGTGTTTGCTAATCGCTGAAGGCTTGTCTGAAGGAGCCGAGTGGGAGAGTAATGGGAGAGGGCTGCTCTGTGAGGCAGAAGCTTAGAAAATGCAGCTGTACCCCAAAGGTGTGGCTAGGTCCTCCTGGGTGTTTTGCACAGCTGAATGGTTGCCATGGAGATTTTGCAAGCATGCATAAAAAGGTCAAAAACGTCTAATTTACATCATAGGGAGGGTACTACAGGGTTTACCTGAAGATCCTGCAGAGCCACAGCGTGGTGTCAGACAGAATCCGAGTGGTTAGCTTGCGGAGCCGCTCTCTGTCCAACACGGAGATGTACGCTGCCAGACTGTGGCCCAGTAAGGCCATGTGACCCTGTTCCCCCACATTCTGGATCCTGCTGGGCACAACACACATAAACATCTGTGCACCACTAAGCTTCAATCAGTGGTCAGTTCTGCTTACGGCTGGCTGGCCTTGTCGCTCCCATCCTCTTCGTCTTCCTCTTCATGGATGAGATGGTGAACAAGGTGCAGTATTGTGGTTACATCCTGGCCACTGCACATGAAACAGAACTTGAACTCGCAGCTTTGTAAATAGAAGACAACTGTTGTATCCAGTGAGCCACAGTTGCTACATAACATGAAGCCAGTTTATTACCAGCGGAACATTCAGGTGCTGTAAAACCTTAGAGGGTTAATGGACATTATCTCAGTCATCAAACATGACTAATGCAGAACACTGTAGGCCACACTTCACCTTGCCTGCTGCTGGTGGTGGACAGAGGCTGTGGCTACTATCCAGCAGCTCACCACCACCAGTGTGCCACTATGTGTGTAAATGACTGAATGTAGTGTGGAGCGCTTTGTGGGCCACACTTCACCTTGCCTGCTGCTGGTGGGGGACAGAGGCTGTGGCTACTATCCAGCAGCTCACCACCACCAGTGTGCCACTATGTGTGTAAATGACTGAATGTAGTGTGGAGCGCTTTGTGGGTTGGAATTGATAAAGTGCTATGTAAGTACAAGCCATTTATTTAAGACATTTCAGTTAAATCTGAAATTTGTTCTTGTTTAGACACATCCAATACCACCATGCTTTTCCACTATAAAACATTCCGATGCCAAGTTGTACTCTAGTGATAATTAAAGCATCCTGTGGTTCAGTGGATTTCAATAGTAATTGTGGGGATTTTTATCATGTTTTGCATCCTGAGAAACTGTTAATATGTCACTTAACTTGTTAAAGATTATATTTCTGTTGAACATTGTCTTGATAAAAAAAAAATCCTTCTTCAAACACACAGCCCTCTTTAAACACAACAATACAAACAGGTTTTTAAAACAGCATCCGGGAGAGTAGATAAATGTCTGCAGGACACCCTGAAGAATGAAACGCACACAAGGACTGAGCTGGAATAAAACCTGACCTGGGCTAGCTGTGTGTGTGTGTGTGCGTGTGTGTCACTGCTCCTTGTGGGAACCGAAGCCTGGTCTCCACAAGGGAAAACACTGCTTTTGGGTCAGGGGTTAGATTTAGGACTAAGGTGTGAATTGAATTTTGGTTAGGGTTGGGTCTGTACTGGTAATGGTTAGGTTTTAGGGTCAAGCAACTGAAATCAATGAAAAATGAACGGAAGTCAATGCAAAGTTCATGTGAGAAACAGAAAAATGTAACGTGTGTGTAAGTGTCTTACTCTCCCTGTAGAGGTCCGGGGATACTGGTTCTACTGAAACGTCGGCTTTCCGTTCCTGCGTCTGGCTCCCTAAACACACACACACAGCTCCATGAATCCTTCAGTAAGTATGCTATTGAAATTCTCACCCCCTTCTTCTTTATTGTAAAAAGATGATGTTGAACCCTACATCTGTCCATCTCCAAGGATCCTCATGGCTTCATTCAGGTTCTTTCCCACCTGAGCCAGAGCAGCATCTACCATGATCAAGGAAGAGGCTTTGCTTCCTGAAGGAGAGTTAAGAAGAATTCACACATGAAACACACAATGGATCAACAGACTAACATAAAGTAGCGTATAATTGTCACATGACAGGAAATTCACTCATTGTCAAAAAAGTGTGGCATGCGTTTATGCTTGTACTCCTTTCAGACCGCTAGCAAAGGTCTTTAAACGGTAGCCTCTTATATCTGAAACTTTCTCTCCACTGTAGCTGCCTTTCCATTAAAGGCAGCCACAGTGGAGAGATAGCTGCACAACATGAGAATTGCACTAATTGAAATTACAAAAATAAATGTGCTTAATAGAAACATGCTGATTTCAGAAAAACTCATGTTTTTGTAATAGGATGAGGTGGTTTCTCAGCTGTATCAAAATAGCTGAGAAATAGCTTAGGAAGAGCAGAGGGGCTCTAAGCTGTGTGCAGGTAATTGATATGCTGGTGTATTATTATCCCCATAATCATTCACTCCTCAGGTGGAAGTCGGAGAGGTTCAGCAGCAGAACTCCTCCGGCTGAGAGAACCCAAGTCAGCGGCCAACTCTCCTTCAGACCGTCGGTATGAGCTGGGGTTCGGACGCAAGTCGTGCTTAAAGATGATATTCAGATGTTTTTTATTAATTTAGTCTTTTGGAAAACACTTTTTTGCATCATGAGTCATGTGATCGAGAGCCAGATGTTACTACTGGTAAAAGCAACGAGGAAGACCCTCATCAGGAAGTAGGATGATGAGGGTTTGTTTTAGTTTTTCGGACAGTGTGCAGCTGTCTCTACAAGAGCTCTCAAAGCATCGCACAGTTCAGAAAATGTGTGTCATTCCAACGTGTTGAATCCATAACCCTTCTGTAAAATTTACGACTACAATTTTCACAAAGATGTAGCTGCTCCCAAGTAGGTGGGGCTTGTTGCTCCAACACCTGAATAATGAGCCAATCTATCAGCCAATCAGAGGAGGCACCAAAGTCTCCTCTGATTGGCTGATAAAGATGGCTGCATTATGACTATATCTACCTGTTTACATCCATCACTGAAATGATTGTTAATGACTTACTACATGAACAAACTTATTCATGTGACTTTAATTTAATTTATTACTTAATGGAAGCACCATAATTGCAGAATGTTGTTTTGTTTCAACAATGGCAGAATATAGACAAAGATTTGCATACACTTGTAATGGAAACGCAGCTAGTGACAAAAACTACTGACTATGGTCTGAGTAGCGATGCATAAATAATAAAATTTAACAATTAAATTATGGCCACCTGCTGGTACTTAATCAAATGTCTCAGGGTTTTCATGTTGACCTGAAGGATGAATCTGCACTTCATGCCAGACTGGAATGACAAGGTCCACTTCAACCAAAGTTTTGGCTGAGCTGAAATCAGGGAACATTCCTCCATGTGAAGAGATCAGAAGTGGACAAGACTCTGTGAATGAGGGGTTTCCAGATCACAGGCTCTGGATGCAGTGGAAATTCTGCAAGCTGCAGTGGTGGTTCGTCTGCACCAGACGCTAGTCGTGCTAAAAGATGATACTCAGATGTTTATTTTTTAATTCATTTAGTTAAAAATATAGCTTAGGTCAATTTTTTTCCTCAGTTTCTTTGCTGATACAGCAGGAGGAACAAAAAAGAAATAAAAATGTGTGAGGAGACTGCTTTTCTATTGAAGCAAACCTGACCTGGGCTAGCTGGTCAGGTAAGGTTAGATCCAAGAGGAGTCGGCTCCAAGAGGAATTTATTTGATTCTCGCTCACTTCTGAAGCAGCTCTCTGCTCAATGCAAACACAACCAGGGCCGGAGTACAATAGGGCCGGGTCGGAGGGGGCCGGGCCCTGCAGTGACAAAAGGCCTGAGGAGAGCACTGATCTGAGAAGCAGCAATGAAGCCCTGAGGAAGCAGCAAAGATCCAGAGCTAAGGTGGAAAAACCTGTTTGACTAGACAACTATTAGTCAGTATATAAATGTAAAATATATATACTTTTATTGTCATTGTTATAATACCAAAATGATATTCAGGCATCACAATGCTGTTGCATCTGAATTTCCCCTTTGCGGGACAATAAAGGTTGTTTCTATTCTATTCTGTTGAGCATAAGCAAAAAGTGCAGATAGTACAAGTGAAATCTCATAAAGTGCAATAACAAATAGTAGGCCATAAGTTCCATTATATATAATAAAGAGTCATGTTTGTAGTTGCTATAAGTCATGTTAGGGACACACCAAACGTAAGGAAAAAGTGTTTTGGTCACAAAAACCAATTGTACATGTCCAGTAGTATGCTAAGCCATGGTGGTGGCTGCATCATGTTGTGGGGATGCTCTTCTTATGAGAGATAAAGTTGGCCAGAAAAATCCTGAGAAAACAAAATCAATACCTAGGCTTGAGATGGAGATTCACTGTTTTTTGTAAGAACAGGAAAATACATTCTGACCTATATCAGGAATGCTGGTAGAGACCAACCTGCAGGCTTGCAGCTTGAATATTTCTTTTCTTAAAACAAATATTTAACATTTTTGATTAAATACAATTACATTTATGGCTCTAATATGGCAAAAGGTTCTAAAGGTACGAATAATTTTACAGGCAAGACAAATACGTTTGAACATTGGCTAAAAGTTGGATATATGACGACTTAAATGAGCAACACCAACTCATTTTTTGGAAGTTGGTTGAATTTTTAACCCTTTAAGCCATATCCATCCATCCATCCATCCATCCATTTTCGGTTATTTAAATATCTGACCCAGAACATTAGGAGAGCAGCGGGGCTCTAAGCTGTGTGCAGGTAACTGATATGCTGGTGTATCATCATCCCCATAATCATTCACTCCTCAGGTGGAAGTCGGAGAGGTTCAGCAGCGGAACTCCTCCGGCTGAGAGAAGCCAAGTCAGGGGCTAACTCTCCTTCAGACCCTCGGTATGAGCTGGGGTTCGGACATACGAAACCAGCAGCGAGCTATCCCAGCTGAAACAAACCCCACATCATATTCCTAGCTTCCCACAGCACCCGCTCCTTACCTTTTGCAGTCCACAGCTGACAGCTTGACACCTGCGCTCCGTGAAAAAGGACGCAGAGAATTCGCTGCTAGGTAACGCGAGGGAGCCCCTGCAGAAGTCTCCGGGAAAGCCCGTCGAAAAAAAATTAAGTCGCCAGTTTTGAATTTATTGCGAATTAAATTGTCGCCGTAGGAGATTTCTGTTAACCACTGGCCGAACTGGACAGTTTACTTCCTGGACCTGCCGAACGACGTGCATTCCACGCTGGCAGCGCTGACGTCACGCCCCGCGGCGCAGGATTGGTCAGCTGGTGGCAGCTGATAATCACACAGCATATGTGTTACTCACTTAGCTGAACATGGAACACGGAACTGTGACTATAACCAGACAACAGTAGCAGTTTTAGTGGGATAATGGATGAAAAGCAAAACATTGATACAACATTCAGAGTAATGCTGAGGTCATACGGAGAGAAGGGATGATTCTGAGTCACTGGAATCTTCTGGGGAAGCTTCCTAAACTGTGTAGTGTTGAGGAAACAGTGGAACATATGTTTATGGGATTTAGGAAGTATGAGAATCAAACGAGAGTCATGGAACTGCAGAGTACTTGGAACCGAGTTTTAAGGATAATTTTTTTCAGTTAAATAAAGTTGAAGCCTTCAACTTTACCTTCAACTTGAAGGTAAAGAAGACCTTGGTTTTTGAAGACTATTGATCACATTGAGAGACTTAAGAAATATGTCATTAAGTGTGATGAATATCTGATCTAGAGCATTAATGCAACAAATTGGATGTTCCTGCCTTAACATCCTGAGTAAGAAGGACCTGGAGCTGTTAAATATGCTGAACATCAGCTGCCACAGCCTTTAAAATAAAATAGATAATTTTATTGAGAACATGAGCAAAAATGAACCCAGCTTATTTTAAAAATTCTATTTTCCTGAAGGTAAAAATGATGCTTCATTAGCAAGCTTGTTCCATGGCCTTCTTCACTTCCTTTTAAATGTATAAGATGTGTAATACCTTGTAAGTCTGTGCAAAACAGGCACCATACAATGATGCACGACAAAATAAATACAATGAATCAAAAAAAAAAAACAAAACTAGACAAGTTATGGATGACTGATGAGGGGAACAGGGTGCAGCTGTGAGGAGACTAATAAACATGAGATAAGCTGAGGAGGACAAAAACAAAAACAAAATCTATGAAAATGCATAAAGAATAAAATGTAAGTATAAAATAAGAAACTGAATTCAGTGGAATGAACTGATATAGTGAGACCAAGAAATATCTAGGAATAAATCTCTCGTCTACAAAGCCCGTCTGGTGACATGCAGTGGATACAACTTTAACTTGTGGGAACAACTTTTTTAATTCATGGGTACGACTTAATATTTTATGAGAACAACTTAATTACAGAAACTCCTGGCTACTAACCTTTTTCTCCCATGTCACTGGGCTCCATACTTGTCTTAAGCTATATGTGTTTAAAAAGGGACTTGTGTTTCCTAACCCTGTTCCTCAAGGCACATTACATGTTTTAGAGGTTTCCCAGCTTTAATGTGCCTGAGTCAACTGATTGCAGTTCAACAAACCCTATTAATCAGTCATCGATTGGAATCAGCTGGACTGAAGCAAGGAAATACCTAAAACATGCAGGGCAGTGTGCCTTGAGGACCAGGGTTGGAAACCACAGAAAAAAAAACACTCCAATAAGCCACCACCAGGGAGCGCTGTTGCTTAATGAAGGGCTGATTGGGATGTTCAGTTTTTCCTCAAGGCTCTACATTAGGGGTCCCCAAACTTCTTCCTGTGAGGGCCACATAACTTTTCCCTTCTCTGGTGGGGGGCCGGAGTCAGTTTGTAACAGAAAAAGTGTGACGATTGCAGGAGTGCCTAAATGTAAAAATTTCTTGTTTTCCAGAAAGCACAATCAAATAACCCTCTCTGGGTTCTTCACAGAAAAAATCCAAGAAATAACACTATGTATGAAATAAATACTCCATATTTTCCGGACTATAAGCCGCACCGGGCTATAAGCCGCAGATATCTCTTCCGCTCCAGGTTTTCCACAACGATGCAGCACGCAGCAGAGGGGGGCGGACACCCAAAATTTGAGTCAAAACAGGTCAATTGAATATCACATTTATTAGGGTTGAAAAAAGAAAAATTTGCCA
>NW_006800159.1:908573-925569 GCF_000485575.1 Poecilia formosa | reverse complement strand
GAAGAAGAAGAAGAAGAAGCGCTTGCTATGAGCGCTGAACAAGCACACGTGTATTTTTCCACCTGGGCTGTGCGGAGCAGTGAAGAGACACCGAGGGAACCGTATCTGATGGGGAAACACGAATTGTAGTAACACCAGCATTGTCAGTAGTTTCTTCTTCTTCTGTGGATTATAGGAAGCAGCTATGTTTTGCGTCATACTATGCATGATCTAGGGATTTCCTGACAGAAAAGATCTATTTACTCCTTTTACAAGACAACTGAGACCAGTACGTTTTAAAACATTGCACTCTTTAACCCGTTCTCAAACTGTGCCGTTGTCAGAGAAAATATTCGCCATTTTCGTGTAAACGTACACTACAAATACAACGAAACTCTATTGTTTTCACCCGAAATTGTTGTGGTGTAAACGGGGCCTTAAATGTGTTACTGTCTAAAAGACAAGTACTTGACAATAAGACAAGTACTTTTAATGAAGATACGTGAGTTAAAGACTTTATTAAGTTAATGTCAACCACAGAAATTAATGAACACAAGTAATTGTGTTCGCACACATTGCCCAGATCATTAGACTGTCTCCTCCTGTTTGGCTTCTTCCCTTTAAGCAATCTTATTCCAAGTCTTCACCAGGTTAGCTATATGAACCTTACATTATGAGGATGTAAATCATGTGGATGTCAGACAGTTTTCAGTTAGAAACTTGGGTCAAGATGTGAATTCCAGCCTCTCACTGACAGCGTGTCCTTAGGCAAAAATTGCTGCAAAATCAATCAACCGACCAATAAGTCAATTTTATTTATAAAGCACCCTTCACGCTAAAAGCAGCTCAAAGGGCTGTACAGAATCATAAACAATAAACCCACAAGAAGATACATAAGAGCTTGTATCTACCTGCTCCTTTTTGAATAATGCTTCTTGCCTTTTTGCCTTTTTGAAATAAATATTCCCAACCAAAATAAAGAAAAAAACATTGAAAAACACACAAATATTAGGAAAATGTAGCAACTGAACAGAGATAAAACAATAAAAAAAAGTCAAAAGCCTTTCTGTCATTTTGCCATTGGGCCTACAGCACAAGATTCACAATGAATCACAATGGGTACATGTGTAACAAAAAAAAAAAGAAGCATAATAAGACCAAAAGGGAAAAATCATATCATTCACCAATCTAATAAAATGCCAACCTACTTTGAGACCCCTATCAGTAACTGTTTAAAACTCCTTAAAGTCCTGCTTGCTCTGTATCGTCTACCAGAAGGCAGCAGTTCAAACAGATGAGAATCAGGATGGATGACATCTCTAGTAACGTTTTTTGCCTCGGACAAAATACGGCTGTTAGTGTTGTCCAAGGAGGAAGCAAGAGGACATCCAACAATTCTTTTCTCAGACTTGATAATCCAGTTCAGGAGTCTTGAGCTGCTCGTCCGGTGCCAGATGACCTCAGGGTCTAAGTTAATAGCAGCTTTGCGAGACAGGATGGTGCAAGATCGCTAAGACATTTAAAAACCACTAAAATAAACTTAAAATCAATCCTGAGACGTACAGGGAGCCAGTGCAATGATTTTAAAAGAGATGAGTTTGTCTTCTGGTCTTGGTTAGCACAGGAGCAGCAGAGTTTTGTAAAAGGTGAAAGCTGGACAGATTGTTTGTAGGGAAACCAGAAAGCCGATGTTACAGTAGTCTAAACGGCTAGAAATAAAAACATACTTTACAGTCTCAATATTGGCCAGAGGGAGAAGAGAGGAGACTTTGATGCCTGCTGCATTTTGAACAGAAATTCCCCATTCAGCAGTTCTTATCATCCATCCATTTTCTGTACACCCTTGTCACTAGTAGGGTCAGGAGGGGTGCTGGTGCCTATCTCCAGCCAGAAAAGGGGGTACACCCTGTACTGGTTGCTAGCCTGTCTCAGCGGTTCTTATCAAATTGCTCCAATCATAACTTTGCTTCAAAGTGGATTAGTGTTGAGGTTCAGTATAAACACCAGTGATGGAATGGAAAGAAGCAGAAGAACTTCTTGGCTGTACTTAAGTACATGTGTCATGTATTTATTCTTTACTTAAGTACAGTAGATTTAATGATGGGAACTTTTGACTTGTACTCCACTGCTTTTACATTCAGAATCTGTATTTTCTACTCCACTACATTTCTATTATGTGTTGCGTGTTGCGTTGCATGTTACATTCATGTCACATTGCGATTTTTTTGTTTTATTAATTTGAAATTAATTAATGACTTATTATTAAAGGTTAACTTGCTAACTTGTTAGCCTGTTATTCAAAAAACGCTTGAAAAGTCTTTCGAAAGTCAAAAATGTTTGACTTTTGAAACTCAGAAATTTCTAAGTTTTTTAAGTCTAAGTTTTTTCTAGAATATTTCTGAGATGAATCTCAAAATTTTAGAGTTTTTTGGCAGAAATGTACTCCTTTTTATTTAAAAAATAAAATCTATCTACTCTGGTCCTAATACGCTGTCATACATTTCTTCCACCCTTTTCGTTTCTACCACCTCCCGTGACACACACAGCACACAGATCCATATCTACGAGTCACACAGATGAGGGAAAGCTACTGTGACATTAATCCTCTCTGGCTCAGAGCTACAGGACTAATGAGAGGCCCCTGACCCTCGCTACCATCAGGAGAGCGTGTGAGAAGGAATCTTACAAACAGAGATATTACAGTGGCTGCATGTTGCTGCTGACTGTGGGTGTTCAGTTAGCTATTCTATCCATCTAACCTGCTGTCTCACTCATCCCTAATCTCTGCTTGTGATGGGCTTGATAGTTCCCAGTGGTGCATTTGTGTTTGTGAGTGAGACGACAATTGAGTGTGTTTCTCAGTGTGCGCGTGTGTGTGTGTGTGTGTGTGTTCATGCGTGCTCTGGCTGGCCTGAAGGAGTCTTCTTACACTGGGTATGTGTGTGTGTGGCAGACTGTCAGGTGAAGAATTTGTGAACTGCATTCCAGGGTAATTTAGATCAAATGGCACAGAGATAACCTGAAGTGACTGGTGCACCAAGGACACAAATGCTTCATTTTAGCCTCAGTGTGGGTGATGTAACAGAGAACTCTGATGAAATATGGTGAGTATAGGTTTAACATGACAATGAAAAGAGTTGGTGTGACTCATTAGAAGCAGACCTTCACACAGGAAGCCTAAATTATGGGTCTTTGCTGCTGTGCTGTGAAAGTGAAGACCTCTGGGTGTTCCTGCAGTTACATTTATTTGAAACGTTTCCTCTGAAACGTTGTTGTAGCAGAGCTCATGATTGAGGTTTGTTACATGTGGATTGCTCTGTGGAAGTAAAATGGTTTGGTGGTGTGAGTGTCACTGCAGTCTGTTACTGAGCTCAGCAGGAAGTCAGTTTTAGCAGTTTAATAATAATCAATTCTACTTAACAGGGAACATTTAAGCGGGCCATTGTATATGGAAAAAAAGAGGAGCAAATTTCCAGTCAAAAAACTCAGAAATGTTGTGATTAATCTCAGAAGTTTTCTTGAAAAATCATAGAAATTTCCAAATTTCAAAATACTAACATTTTCAGCTTTTGGAAATTTTCTGAGTTTGAAAAGTCAGATATTTTCAAATTTCCAAACACAGTTTTCTAGAACATTTCAGAGTTTTTTTCTTTTTTTCTTTTTTTTTTTTTTTTTACGTTTGTGGCTCAGAAATGTCCCTGTTTTTTCTAGAATGTTTCTGAGGTTTTTGGCCTTTTTTTAATCTATTTACCTCGACCCAAATTCTCCATTGTAATAAAGCTCAAACATAAATGTTACCATGTGCTGTACCAGATTACAGCACAAACTAATTTGCATCTGCAGTCCCTTGATGGAAAACAAATCAGTCCGGACCTAGTCTAGGCCATTCTTACACATGAAAACGTTTTGATCTGAAGGAAACATCCTGCCTGGATGTTCAGGGTGGTCGTCAACTCTGAGAAACTTCCGCATCCTTGTTAAAAAAATCCCTGTATCATGATGCTGCCGCCACCACACTTTTGCATAATGTGCAGAGTTGGTGTTAGACAACCTATAGACATCTGAATGTGGGCCAACATGTTGTTTCATCTGATCAGATGGTTCACATGTTTGTTCTGTTTTCTATCTGGCTTCCAGACACAAGACTCCTCAGGGTTTCCTTTCAGCATTAGCTTTCCCTTCTTTCATAAAGGTCAGATTTATACAGTGCATGACTGATGGTTGTCGTGGGGCCAGAGGTCAGATTCCCTCACCTCAGCTGTGATTAATCCGCTCCTCCTCTTCTTGTAAACTCTGAAAGAGTATGAACATTATTTAAAACTGTACTTAAAGAATTGCGATTGTCACTTTTTTCATCGTTACATATTCTATTCAAATTCCCAGAAAAAAGGACTGTCTAGAGAAAGTGTTCTCACGTTTTAAGAATCATAATTCGGTTTTTAGGTTTTAAAACTGAGACACAAAATCGTTGCAAAAAAGTGGGTGGATACATGTTATTTGTAGAAAATGCTAAAAAAAAAGTTTCTTAATTTCCTCTAAAGTTTATATGTTTATGTCTTTACACTATGAACGTTTGAAATCAAAGTCAAAATTCTTGTTTGGGTACACAACGCTGGTCCATAAAGCTGATTTTGAAAAAGCACATGGTTTCCAACCTAATAAGACAAAAAATAATCTAAACTATATTCCTGGTTGTTTTTGGAGTCATTGTTGTGTCGATATTTAGTGCAGTTATTCTATATATAAAATATACTGCTAACCTGTATAAGTTGGTTTGTTATCACTTTTTGCCAAAATGGAGAGTCCAAAGAACCTGCAGCTGGTTCACCTCTCTCCTCATTCAGATGTTGGCTTGAGCAGAACTCTGGGAGACGTTCAAAGTTTCGGACGTTGATTCAGAAACTAATCAGACACTCAAAACGCAAAATGTTACCTGCGGCAGGAGACGGTTGTCTACAGGAGGGACATGAAAGCTGGTGGAGATTCATTCCAAAATCCCTGCAGCTTTAAGGACAGAACTGGAACCAGAACCAGAACCGGAACCGGAGCCAGAACCAAACATGGAGAAGCAGCATTCAGCTTCTATGCTCCACTAATCTGGGACAAACTTTCAGAAAACTGCAAAACAGCTGAAACACTGAGTTCCTTTAAATCAAGACAAAATAATTTGTTTAGAGTTTCCTTTGATAACTGGGACATTGATTAATATATTTGATATATAGCTGATGATGATTTTGATGATGGCGTTTGATAACATGTAATGTTAATGCATGTTTCCTAATTGGTGACTGATGATATAAGGTACTTTGATCTGCCTCGTTGCTTAAATGTTCAAATAAACGTGACTTGTAAAACGCGGTGAGTTTTTTCATTCATTCATTTATTTTTCTGTGTTGTGCTTTTCTTGCATGCTGTTGCTATTTCCAATCATTTATTTTTCCTCTTCTATCACATCCCTTCTCATGGTGGAGGTTTGTGGGGGATGGAGGGGTTCTCACTCAAGTTTTTTTTTTTTTTTCCAGGTGTTGCATGCGGCTCCGCCCACCCTCTGTCCGCCCAATCCCCCCGCCCCCACTCTATTCCTCCCATCCCTCCTGGCTGCTCCCTGTGCATGAAGCAGGGGGAAGGGCCCACAGCCACGCAGGGGCTCCAACGGTCCAGCAGTCCGACAGAGCAGCGAGATCCGAACTGGAGGGAAGGAATCTGCTGCACAGTATTTTGTCTCCGGACCAGGTTGAGTTATTTCCTGACGGACAGAGAGCCAGAGAGCCACAGAGTTTTCCTCAGAGCTCGTTTCGTTTCTCCTCTGCCTTGGAGCGCAGCGACGGGAATCTCTGCAACTATTAGACAGGATGTCGGACCTTCCAGTCAATGACCACCTCGCTGGGATCTTATCAGATTTTGAAGGTATGTGGGACGGTAATATTGAATTACTTTGCTGCAGGCTAAAGTTTGGAACGCAGTAAAACAGACCCTGGAGGATATCCATTTTATTTTATTTTATTTTTATTTTTTCAAAACAAACAAAAAAACAAAAAACAAAAACAAAAACAAACAAAAAAAACAGGACACAGTAGACCTGTTTAACTTTTTGTGATAGCTTTAATTTTTGCCAATTTTCTGTTGTGTGTTTTTTTTTTTTTTACTCCAAATAATCCACTAACTTAAAAAAGTTCCAGTTGGTTTCAGACTGCAGAGCTAAAGCCTGCTCTGGCTTGTAGTGTAACAGGACTGCAGTTCAACTATCATGTGAAAAACATTTAATTCACCTGAATGTGGCTACTGTATGAATAGGGCTTGTCTGGTGTGTGTGAGTGTGTTGTGGGAGTGGGGAATAGAGTATCTTCAGATCTTCAGATGCTCTGAATGAGCTGCTGTGACTGCTTCCTGCCTGCTTCCTGCCTGCTTCCTGCCTGCTTCGGGGTAAAACTCTGCAATCCCTCCAGTCAACACAAGTGCTTTAGTGAACAAACATGCGTACAGTACAGCATGTGTTGGTAGGCCTGATGCTACATGCTACGTGTCTTTTGATGCTGGATTTCAAATTAAACTACAGAGAACTTCCCAGTGGTTGAGTTTTGTAGATGAACATTTTAAAGAAACATCCAAACTCCATGCAGACATTTCTGCTCTCTGCAGCCTGTCCAACATCCCCAACCAGCAACTGACTCATTACTGACCTTTCACACTCAGGTCCAATTGGTGACAATAAAGTAACATTTTTATTTTCAGAAGAAGACATGACTGGGTGCTTGTTAGCTGTTTCAGTCCAGGTTTTCATCAAATCTGTAACTGAACAGTTCATTTCAGTTCACTTCATTGTTTCGGGTCCAGTGTGCTGTTATAGGACTGGACAATAAAAAACACACACGTATATATATATATATATATATATATATATATATATATATATATATATATATATATATATATATAGCAGTAGACATGATCAATATCAATAGATAATACATCTGATAGAACATTCTCTGAACTCTGATCCAGAACCTCACAGCATTCTGGGAGATGTAGGCAGAGGAAAGGCTTTTCACAGCAAGCAAAGCAAAGCGAGGTTTATGGCATCAACTAACATCTTTGGTTACCTAGCAACAATGTGCTAGTAGTTTCAGGTTTTGTCACTGAGCCTAATAACTGTTGTAAAATAAAAACAGCATTTAGTGAAAACTGGATAAAACAGGAAAGGTCATGTCACCGGTTTGACAGAATTTCAGATATTTTAAACAAAATCAATTCAGCAATTATGGATATCTACTGACATGAAATGCTTATATTGTGATACATTTTTCAGCCATATTATCCAGGCCTATGCTGTCATTCTGGTTCAAAATTCAGTTAAAGTCATAACAGTCCAATCAAGTCATATAGGCACTTTAAATTTAGTCTGTGGAAGGAAAATGTGAATAGTTGCAACGGGGTTGCTACCTTTCATGTAAAATATGGAGTACTCTTATATTTGACAGTTAAATGTTGCATGTTCTGCGATATGGGACGGGGTTTGATCTTTAGTTTTATAAATACAAATCTATCACACACACAACAACACTAAGTGTAACAATAATGAACAAAGAAAAAACATAAGTATTAAAGAATCAGGACAATGTCAGTGAGGATTAACACAAGAAAAGTTTTTTTTTATTTGTCTGTGTGTGTTTTCAACAGCATATGGTGCGGTCTTTAATTTATATTTTATTTGTTTCATCTTCAATATTCCCTTGACTATGAGGGAACAACATTATTACATAATTATTGTCAGCAGTCTGGCTGTGCTAATCTGTCCCACTCAGACATCTTTTCCCTTGATAACATGTGGAACATGCAGCAGACAAACAGAACCTGCTCCACCTTTTCTGGGCTGCAGACCCAGCAGAGTCCGTGAGCCCTGGTCACAGACACCTTATTTTTGCCAATCATTTTCTCACCACTGCCCTGCATGTTTTGGGAGTTTCCTTGCTTCAGTCCAGGTGATTTCAATTGGCAGGTGTTTGTTGAACTGCAATCAGCTGAATCAGGTGTAGAATGGCAGGGAATTATGTGATGTTGCTCTGAAATTGTTAGGTAGACCTGCCTCTCAAAATTGACATTACTGGAAAAATAGATTTTTTTTTATCAGTTTGGTCTCTACTCATGTAAAAATTACCACTGAGCTTGTGGCTGTTCCAGATACTTTGTATTACTTTTACGCTGATGCAAGAAAAGGTCACCCAGAATGTTTAAATTCTACCATTTTTGACTAAATTCTACCATATAACACTTTGAAGGTAGAGCACCATGAAAGTGCTCTGTTTTCCTTGTTTTGCAGATAATTTTCTCACCACTGCATCTCATGGGGTATTCTCAGCTTTCACAAAGCAATTATGCTTGAAACAAAACACCTTTAAATGTGCTGCCATTACTTGTCTTCTCTCATTCCTGCAGATTAAATAAAGGCAGCACGTTGGAGCAGCGTAGGGTCTTTTTCTTAGGCAATTCAGTTTAATTTGAATAACACATTTCATGTACAGGACCATTCAAGATGAAACAGATTTAGACACAAAACAGGGAGTTTAAAAATTAAAATTGAATACCAAAAGTACAGCACATAGTGGTAAATTACTGAAATTCAACAGAGCCTTGACATTACACACCTTTTGTATCTGCCTTCCATTCAGAACAGTCCTGTCTTTAAGTGCAGTGTTAACAAGGATTAAGTGCTCTGGCTGTCATGTGATGGAGCTTTCATAATCACACTGAATGGATTTCTGCTTGCAGCACTGTGAATGAGCATGCTTCCTCTTGCCTCTGCCTCTCTCCATCACCTTTGAAATTTTCTCCATAATCCATCAAATGTCAGAGCTGCTGTCAGCGTTATTAAAAAGTTTTAGCAGCCTTGTTGAAACAGAGTGTATGAGGTACAGATTAGCTTGGAACGGTTAAATAACAGGCCAACATCAAGAAAATGATTAATGGACACCAGAGCTGCTCAGAGTGAGGAAGCACATATAGAGAGGAGGAGGAGACCGCCCCAGTTTAAATAGTTTGCTCTTCCTCAGGGTTATCAGTCATGGCTCACAGCCCTGCAGGGACACCGGCAAAGACAGAAAAGAGAAAATCTGCACTGCTTTGATTCTGGTCCTCAGCATTCTTCTGTGTAGACAGGTGCTTCTCTGGGCCTCTAAACAAATTACTTTAAACTGTTAGACAGGATCTCTGCTGATCCATTTGACACCATGATTCCACCATTAGACATTAGCATGGCTGTGGAGATAAAGGACAAAGATAGGCAACAGGTGTGGATCTGTTACCAAAGTACCAAGATGTTTCAGAGATAACATCCATACGGTTTAAAGATCTTTCAGTGAAATGACACATTGTACATTACTTGTTGCTCTGGAGAATAAAGGTCGCAGTTGTAGTTGTGCCCTCTCCCACCTGTAGATGGCGATCACTGGACAGCTGGCAGAAATCCTCTGCATCTTTCATTTGCCTTGAACAGTGTTTCCCAACCCTGGTCCTCCAGGCGCACTGCCCTGCGTGTTTTAGGCGTTTCCTTGCTTCAGCCCAGGTGATTTCAGTTGATGGGTGTTTGCTGAACTGCAATCTGCTGAATCAGGCGTAAAGCAGGGCAACACCTTCGATATGCAAGACAATGTGTCTGCAGGACCAGTGTTGGGAAACACTGGCCTAGAAGAAATAGCATTTTTTCCCAAATTACCAATTTTATTAAGTTAGCACTGTTTTTAAAGTGCAGCTTTACAATCTGTACTCTACTCTCAGTGGTGTTGAGATTTTTTACATTTGTATCTTCCTACCTGGTATTCTCAAAGATTCTCAGTCCTCTTGGAGAGCTCCCGTCCTTTGATCCGTTTATTTGGAACAAAAGCGGTCTTGACTGTTTTTGTTTGTTGTAGTTAGCTTTCATATTGTGATTTTTTTTAAAGTGGATCTTAACTTGTAAACAAAGTCGCACCGGTGTCCCTCTGGACAGAAATGATGGGGGTGGGACAGATGACAGACCTGGACCAAAAACAAACTATAGAAGTCCTGCGTGTTGCATTGTGATGTTATTACAGCTCCAATAACATTTTGAATGTTGAGAGCAGATCATACAATGCAGGATACACAATGTGGTGTTTAACATTTTGGAACGGTGTTGGTAAGTGCTGCTCTAAGCTGAATGAGACGAGATGCTCTGCACCTCCTGACCCATGACATGACACCAGCAGCATCGCTAAGCAGAAAACGGCAAACTAGCTCATTGTTACCATGACGCCCATTAGTGGTGGCTCTTGAAATACATAAAGGTTCAGATCAAAGCAGGTCTGTATTCAGGCTAGAAGTAAAATATACAAGATGTTGGAAGCTGATAGGGAACACCTTAAAAAGTGGGTCAAACTCCGATTGTTTAGACATGACTGAACTCTGAGGAATTCTTACTAATAAAAGACGGAATTCTGTGTAATAGATGATGGAATTCTTTGTTATAATGGACGGAATTTGTTGTAATCAAGGACGGGATTCTTAATAAAGTAAGGAATTCTTAGTAATATACGACAGAATTCTTTCTAATAAATATTGGAATTATCAGTAAAGGAAGGGATTCTTAGTAATAAAGGACGGAATTCTTTGTAATCAAATACGGAATTATAATTAGAGGAAGGAATTTTTATTAATAAATGATGAATTTCTTAGTAAAAATGATGGAATTCTTAGTAACAAAGAATGGAGTTCTTTGTAAGAAAAAATGGAATTCTTTTTTACAAAGAATAAGAAAGGAAGGGATTCATAGTAATAAATGATGGAATTCTTAGTAGCAGAAGACAGAATTCTTTACAATAAATATGGTTACATTATGACGAGTCAGTCAAGTCTGACATCTTGGAGAAACACGTGTGTAAACTTTATTAAGGGGCACAGATTACAAGTTTTATTTACGCTCTGGTTCTGCTAAAGGTGAATCTTTTGAAATGAACAAACCCAGACTCAACTCCTCCACCTTAAAGTTGTTCCACTTGGAAGGTTGAAGTTCTTGTCATAAGTGTTTACCAGTTCACTGGTCAGTAATTGCAGGGAATAATTATGTTGTTAGTTGAAGCAATCAGCATACATTTCTTCACACTTGCATGTGTTACTTTAACTTCAACAGTCCCCGGAGACCAAACAGATGAGGTAAAGATTGCAGATGTGAAATTAAAATCACAGATAGATGGCATTAGCAGATAATTTAACTCACTACCCTTAAAGCAAAAAGAAGAATCAGAACAAAATTTGGTCCCGGCTTAGACCAGTGTTGGGTATGTAAATGGTTTGATTTAGAACAGGGGTGTCCAAAGTCGGTCCTCGAGGGCCGGCATCCTGCAGGTTTTAGTTCTCTCCTTGGTGGTAGTAACAACCTCCTCAGCAAGTCAGTGTTCTCCTTAGGCCTTCTAGCGAGCCATCATTTGATGCAGGTGTGCTAAACTAGGGAGAGAACTAAAACATGCAGGATGCTGGCCCTCGAGGACCGACTTTGGACACCTCTGATTTAGAAGGAGCTAGTGCACCTAGAAAAGGCACAACAGGAAATGGAATATGGCAACACAGGTGGAGGCATAATAGTTCAAGCAGAAAACCGTTTAATTGAAATAGTGAAGGGAGATCACTAGACACAGTGCAGCTCAATCCCTCCAACATTAAGCAGCTGGTGATCGGCTTTGGGAGGGACAGACTCAGTCCAAGAATTCTTAGTAATAAATGAATTCTTATTTATTCATTTAGTAAGGATGCACCTAAAAGTTGTAGGATGGTAGCTCTCGAGGACTGGATTTGAGCACCCCTGATCTATACCCATTTGTCCTTGCAGAGTTTCTGCCCTAGACAGATTGCCATTCCATTATGGGGCAACATGCCACTTCCGAGGATGCCACTTCCGAGGCAGACCTTTCCAAGTTGGACAAATTGATGAGCTGGGCAGACTCAGCGGTCAGCTCCAGGCTGGACTCTCTGGCTACTGTGGCACAGAGGAGGATATTGCTCTGGACAATGGTGGCCACTCTGCACACGTTCATCAGCAGCCAGAGAAGTTTGTTCAGAGGAAGGCTGCTCCTTCCAAAGTCCAGGACCATCAGACGGAGGAACTCCTGTCTCCCACATGCAATCTAACTATCCAGCTGCTCACTGGGACTCATCCCTGGGTGTGGGTGCTGCAGGGTTGTGTCAATGTTGCCCCGTAATGGAATGGCAATCTGTCTAGGGCAGAAACCCTGCAAGGACAAGTGGGTATAGATCAGAGGTGCTCAAGTCCAGTCCTTGAGAGCTACCATCCTGCAACTTTTAGGTGCATCCTTACTCCAACAGACTGGGGTCAGCTCTGAACACGCCTCCAACACACCTGAATCAGATGATTCAGGTGTGTTGTACTGTTGTACTGCATTGTACTTCCTTGCTCCTTGTTGGAGCAAGGAAGTATCTGAAGGTTGCAGGATGGTAGCTCTTGAGGACTGGACTTGAGCACCCCTAGTATAGATGATATATGGATGGAAAACTAAAATCTGTCCATTAGTCCATCCTCCTGGCTCTGATTGGTTGTTTTTGACTGAGTGGTGTATTTCTGCAGATAGTACTGGAAACACTGGGAGAAGGCAGGGGAGCTGTCATGACAAAATTGTTCTTTTTACCACTTTTTTAAAAACATTTTTTATTTTATAAAAGTTACATTCTGCAGCTTTAAGCTAGCCTTAAACGACTGCTGTTGTGATTTAGTTCTGATGTTATTTTCCAAACTGAAAACCAATTTGGAGGACCAAAGAGGGGTGAGAGGTGCCATGTTAGGGGTGAGGCACCCCCTAACACTATAGTGGGGCTGTAAACAGGAGGCATGCACTGATGATGGTGATAATGTCCATGTGTAGGGTCCGCCTGCATCATGTTGATGTTCTCCTGGTGGCTCCCCCTATCTTTCCCACTCAGATCTAGTGAAGATATGCAGATTCTGGAGAGTCATTTATAGCTCTGGGCTGACTTGCCTGAGGATGCAACAGCAGCACGGCTCCATTCCCTGAGTGCAGCCTGGTCTGATGGGTGGAGGCAGCAGTGGGGAAAAACATGGGACCACCAGCTCAAACATTACCTGCAATTTCATTTCATTCCCAGGACTCCAGCTTCAACCCTAATTACCTTCCCTCAGGATGTGTGTCAGATTTTGTAAATCCTAAACATTTTTTTTTTTTTTTACAACTGAGCATTTCTCTACATTTACAGTTAAGTCTATTAAGTGTAAATGCAGTCCATGTTTCTTAATTAGTAAACTGTTAGAAACTTCTCATTTTAACTTTGATGGCTATGTAGGAGTTTTGCATGGCATTGTAAGGTTGTATGATACCTGGGAGTTAAAAAAAATCTGTCCGTTTGTCAATCATTAAGCAGATATACAGTACAGAAAATATGTTGAACTGAAATAATGTCAAGCTGAGTGTACACATCACAGACACCAGAGAAAAGTCAGCTTATGTCTCAGTGTGTAATAACTGGTTGTTCTCAGCAGGATGTTTAATATGTATTGCCACATTTCATGGATTGGACCGTTTACTTAGCAGACAGTCCCAGGTGTGTTGATGTGCAGCCGTTTGTTCCAGGAGGAACATATAATCTCTCTCTGTCATGTGTGGTGGTTGAGAGGTGGTGAGGATGAACGCAGGAGACCCAGATGATGATGATGAATTTAATGAGTGTAGCCCAAAAACAGTCCAGTCAGGCATCATGGCAACAACAATAGCGCACAGCTTATAACCGGTAGCAACTAACAAGGAGACTGAATACAGGAGCTAAGGCTAACCAGGACGACTGGAGAGCTAGACATAAGATGTA
Organism: Poecilia formosa; assembly: GCF_000485575.1. NCBI lineage: Eukaryota > Metazoa > Chordata > Actinopteri > Cyprinodontiformes > Poeciliidae > Poecilia > Poecilia formosa. The sequence continues at coordinate 911,751 of NW_006800159.1, read as the reverse complement.
CGACAACGATCCGACAAGAGACAAAGACAACAGGTGGACTTAAATACACAGGGAGGGTAATCAAGGAATGAGACACACCTGGGAAGCAATCAACGGGGAAGACGCAGAGACAACAGAGACTCACAGGAAGGAAACTGAACACAGAAAACCCTAAAAATAAATACACAGAAGCACAGATCATGACACTCTCCAGTGTTGTCTGGGTGTGAATGGGATCTTCTCATAGTTGGATACACCTGGCTTACAAAGGCAGATATGGGAGTTAAGGTTGAACAAAACTGAACAATATGTCTATACACATGGTGGTAAAATAGTTTAGTCTATTGAACTATTTTTTCCATGTTAGAACAAACTAAACCAAATACAGCAGAAAGCCCGTAGTGTGCTGTCCAATATCTGAGAGCATTAGCATGTGGTGAAAAACTACAGCTAACTTTTAACCTCTAAACCACACATGTAGATTATCTAACATCATCTTGACAGAATTTGAATCTAAACTACATGAACTGCCATCAGACTCATGGTTCACTGTATGTTCATATTAAAAGGTGGAGTAAGTTTTCACTGAGAATAATTAGAAAATCTGTATCAGTTAATTTACTGAGAACTAGTTCTCATTTCCCATAGTTAACACTAATGTAGCTTAACTTCCTGAAGATGTTGATGCTGGTTTTTCAATTCACTTCAACTTAAAACTGTATTAATCTCCAAGGGGAAATTTAAAAGGACGGCATGAGTACAAACAGACACATGAGCACATAGAAGTAACTTTAAAAAGTGCAATAATAAGGAAAATGCTTTAAAAAAAGAATTAAACATTTTTATTGAAGAGAAACAGGTTTAGGCAAGGACAGATCTGAGTCCAGGAGATGCACTGCTCTGAGGACAAATGTGTTTTTCCTCATCTTGGACATCTGAGTCTGACTCCAGAGTTCTGAAATGTGTCACAATAAACAGCATATATCACAGTTTGTTTGAGTCACATAGCTGCAGACCAGTCAGAATAGCTGACCCCTGTCCACCACAGAAGGCACCAACTATGGGCATGTCAGCATCAGAACTGGAGCAGGAAGAAGGTCTGAATGCTGTGGCTGCAGGCCCATAACTTTAACTCCTTAAAAGAATAAACTTTTCTAATGTTACATGTTCACATAATGTTAGGTATGCCTTTAGTTTTATTTCCTCATCAAAAATATACCTGCAGTGTCACCTTGATTCTTTCATGTATGTTTGAGAAATCCTTTACTCTCCATGGCAACCATTCAGCTGTGCAAAATGCACGGTTGGACGTAGCCCCGCCTTTGAGACGCAACTCTTCCTCAGAGCTGCAGATTCCGAGCTTCTGCCTCACAGAGCAGCTCTGGCCTGTAACTCCTCCACTCAGCTCCTTCAGACTTGCCAGCAGCAATTAGCAAACACCTGGTAGAACTGCTGCTGAAAAGTAGCTCATTATAGGAGCTACTTCTCAGTGAAACATTGGTAAGAAGATTATTAAAGAGTTGATGGAGTGATGTTGTGATAACTTCCTGAAAGCAGAGTTTCAGAAAGAACAAGCATGTCTTAAAGTGACAAAGGCCCAATTTCAAGGTTTTAAATTGTGAAGTCAAATTTCTTTCAAGTCATATTTAATATATACAGGATTTTTTTTAACTGGAGGTAACATAATTACTTGATTGTGCTATAAGATGATTTTTATAACTGGAAAACACATGATACTGCCCCTTTAAGAAATCAATGCGATAGGAAATCTCGGATTCTGCCATTCATATGGCTGTTCACTGACGTTTACCATTTAATAGCAATCATTGCCATGGCCTCTTTCAGCAGCATAATGCAGTCTGCCCCTAAGCAAAAATGGAATGGTCTGAGAAGCACAAGAATGAGTTGAGGAGTTGACCTGGCCTCCAAATTCCCCAGATCCCAATCCAACCCTGCGTCTGCAGGATGTGCTATCATGTCTGATCAGTGAAAGTGGTTTCAATTCAAGAGATGTTTTTTTTAGTTCCACTTCATATAAAACCCTGACCATGATCAAGGAGCAGAGTGAAGACTTCCTCTGTTTACGTTTATAAACAAAAATGACTAACTTGATGGTGTTTTCGGTTAAAGCAGTTCACCAGTTAACCTGTGCACAATAATGAATATTTAATCTCATACCAGTCTTTGAAAGTATAATTTGTATATTGTACCATCTCCTCTTACTATACATCAGATATGGTGATTTTGACCTCAATATTTGCATTTCCATTAACCATAAAACTGTGCAAGTTGAAATTATGAAAATAAATTTGTTTAATGGGAACACACCAATTTAGAAAAAAAACTAAATTTGTCTGGTAAAAAGTTTTTGTGGTGGGATGAAATGTTTTTTCAGCCGTATGGGAATAGATGTATATTTCAAAACTGCAATGGAAACTTTTTTTTTTAGCATCACACGATGCATCAACTGGATGTTACCACTGGCAAAAACATTAAAGACAACAGGAAGTAGTATTAGGATGATGTTCTGTTTTGTTTTTTTCAAACACTGTGCAACTGGCTCCACAGCATCACATTTCATAATGTGATGAGTCCACAGTTCTTATGTAAAATCACTGACTACAATTTTCCCAAAACACCTCATATGTAGCTGCTCCCCAGTAGGCAGGACTTGTCGCTCCAGTGCCTGAATAAGACGCTGACATCTCCTCTGATTGGCTGATAGATGATGAGCACCATGGCTGAATTATGAATATGTCTCATGTAACTGTTTACATCCAAAGCTGAAATTATTTTTGATGGTTTATCATATGTGATTTTAATTTCATTTCTTATGTAATGAAAACACCACAATTATGAAATTGTATTTTTCAACATTAGCAGAATTTAGACAAAGATTTGGACACATTTGTGATGGAAAGGCAGCTACTGATAAGGCAGAGTAACACCTTCTCCAACTCTTCACCTGTCAAGTATGGAATGCTTGGTATTGGACCAGACAAATTCCTACGATTTTATTAAATAGCCCGGGCTTGTGTCAGGAAATATGACAGCAACATTACACTAAAGGATAAAGTTCATAGAAGTTGGGATTTCTACATGCATGCAGTTAATGAAAACACATGTAAATCAGGTGAAACAACCTGCAGGAGGATGGACAGACTGACAATCCTACTCGGGTATTCAGTATGTGTGTGTG
>NW_006800159.1:905881-907974 GCF_000485575.1 Poecilia formosa | reverse complement strand
TAGCTTAACAAAATTATATATTTTTTCTTATGAATAAAAGTGGTACAGAATCCTTTAGCACAGTGGTTCTTAACCTTTTTTGAGGTTCTGAACCCACCAGTTTCATATGAACATTCACTGAACCCTTCTGTAGTGATAAATAAAATATGATTTTTTCCCCCCAAATTCAAGTCATAGGGGTGATCCAACTAGAGTCTAGTTGGGTCACCCCAAGATCACTAAGTCTTCTTAAAAGGTGGAGTCTCTGAGAACAGTTCTTCAAAATATAGTCAGTGTTTTCAGCAAAGTTGAGCTGACTGACCAGGAACGACTCAAGGTATTTAAAATTTGCCACAGTGTCAACAGGTTGGCCATCGAGAGAAACTGGAACCACTTTAAGGTCTTGTTTAGGTCATTTAATTAGCTCTACATTCTTAAGATAATGAAAAATTAATAATAAATAATAAAGACTTTGCGGTATTCTGATTTAGTAATGTAATTATATTAGTTGTGTTACCATCCCCACGACACTAGAGACAGTAGCAACCCCGAAAAGATGCGACTAAGGAGCAGATTTAGAAGTACACGGAAAGCTACAGAATTTAGTAAAAATGGTGAGTTTTGCTGAAGTAATTAAAGACACAAGTTCAAATCCATGCTTAGAGTGGAACTCCTTCAATCAGTCCTCCTCCGCAGCTCTGATTGGCCAAGCAATGTAACGTGATCCTCTGCAGTAAGTGATGGCAAAGCGGGGTGCGTCATCACGACATTACACAAGTATGTCTTTACCTTCGCAGCAGAGGCTCCACCGAACCCCTGAGACCGACTCATCGAACCCCTGGGGTTCGACCGAACCCAGGTTAAGAACCACTGCTTTAGCACTTGTTGACGTGTTGTTCTTAAAGAAATAGCGTTGTGTTTCTTTAAGAATGCTTTTAATGAAAGCCGACTCTTATTTATCTCATTCTTTGCCATAATTTGTCTCATCACAACCATCGCAACAAAAAACAGAGGTTAATTGTGTGGTGCAGGGAAAGTGATACATGGTTTTCAATATGTTTTACAAATAATACAATTAAAGCTGCAGCTTTGTTGAGGTTTGTCTCTTTCAGCTTTTAATCTCTATAGATTGAAAACAATTCCCATCTCAAGTCTTCGTCAATGATTTACATCATGTTAGAATGTTATTTCCTCATTGAAAGCATATCTGGAGTGTTGCTTTGATTTCTTTATGCATGATTGAGAAAATCCTTTATTCTCCACGGGAACCATTCAGCTGTGTAAAATGCTTGGATGGATCTAGCCCCTCCTTTAAGAAGCAACTCCTCCAAGGAGCTGCAGTTTCTGAGGCTCCGGCTCACATATCAGCCCTTCCCTGCCACTCCCCAACTCAGCTCCTTCAGACTAGCCAGCAGTAATTAGCAAACACCTGGTTGGACTGAGCATCTGCTGAGTTCATTATAGGAGCTACTTCTCAGTTAAACACTGGTAAAGATGTTGTAAAAGGGTTAATAGAGGAGCCATGTTGTGATGACTTCCTGAAGGCTGAGTTTCAGAAAGGGCAGGAGTTTTTAAAGAGACAGAGACCAAATTTCAAGGAAGCAAATTACAAAGTCAAATTTCTCTTAAGTCATATTTGATAGATATGGCATTTTTGTAACAGAAGGTAATATAGTTACCTGATTGTAATAGAAAATGGTACACAGTGCCTAAAAAACACATAACACTGCCCCTTTAAAAGATGCTTTTGAGGAAAAGATGGCACTACTTATTTCATAGATCTGCCATCAAAATGTAGCTTCAGTTTCTTTGTTTTGTTGTTGCTGTTGTTCTACAAAGAAATAAATTAAATCCTACCGTAGGAGTTCTACTATATGAGTGGTCAATTGACTGAACAATGAGCCAAGTCTTGGTTGGTATTTTATTCTACCACCCCCGACCCCCACATCCTTTCATGGTGTGTCACATTGCAATGGCTGATTTTTGTAATGAAACCCCCCACTTGATGTTCTGACTGCAGCGACGACCTCAATCTGCCCTTTGTGCTTACAGGAAGAAGGAATGTGTGTGTGTGTGTGTGTGTGTGTGTGTGTGTGTGTGTGTGTGTGTGTGTG
>NW_006800159.1:902186-905010 GCF_000485575.1 Poecilia formosa | reverse complement strand
GATGGATGGATGGATGGATGGATGGATGGATGGATGGATGGATGGATGGATGGATGGATGGATGGATGGAAGGATGGATGGACTTGTGTTGAAGTACATGTCTTTTCCAACATGGGTTTTAAGAAGGAGAGGCAGGAGAGGAAGCTGTGGAAAGTGGGAAGCTCACTTGCATTTTTCTTTTATTAGGGATGGACCACCATGAGATTCTGACAGATTGATAACTTTATATAAAAATACATCCGTTTTCTGGACTCAACACAGAAAATGACAAATTGTTCAACACAACATCAATAATCTCCTTTATGTCAGTGTGAAGGCACAAATATTTCACCTGGATAAAGAACTATAGTATTGATTATTAGTTCTAATAATGTTATCTAGACCAGCTCTTACTGTTATCTTATAGTAAATCAGACTTAAGCAAACATTTAGATACCACCACATTTAGTAGTTTAAATGCTAACTTTGCAGAATAATTGACTGTTGTTTTTTTTTTTTTACCTTCTGCTATTTTAACAGTAACGCAATATAAATAAACTGATATCAGGAATATTAGTTGGGCTACTGTCCAAACTTTTTGCCACTGGAAATAATTTTTTTAAGGTTGGGAATATTGTGGCTTTGATTAAATCCAGGTTTTAGTCCTTAACCTTTTAAACATCAGATATGAATATTTGCAAATTGCAATTTTTTAAAGAGGTATAGAGCATAGAGGTAGAGCAGGTGACCGTATGCAGGTTTTTAGTCCTCAATGCAGCCACTCTACTTTGACCCCTTACTTCAGCCCATTTCCTGTCTGATTACTGTGAATAAAGGGCACTTGTACAACACAATCTTTATAAATAAATAATTAAATATCTGAAATCCGGCTGAAATGGTACATCTGTGTGACTAGCTGCTGCTTTTCAGTTCTCTAAGGATTTCTAAACCTTTCTATTAACTTACTTCAACACCACATTTTCTCATCTCAATTTAAAAAAAAAAAAAATCAAAATATCCCTTCTGGGCTCTCCAGTCTCAGTTTAGCTGAGCTGATTTGATCTGATCTGTTTCATACCACTGACCTTTATTGTGACCTGAATCTTCCTTGTCTCCATCTGCAGCACTGAAGAGATCGTTCGATGATGAAAACATGGATGACATGACATCTGTCACCTCAGCTTCCTCTGTCTCTGCCTCCATTTCCCCGTCTTCCTCCCGTTTCATCCTGAACCACAACAAACCCACCATTGGGCCGGGAGGAGGTGGCCCGTCTCCTCCTTTTGCCGTCAGCAACAACAATAGCACGGTCTCTGCAGCAGACTCCCACATACGTCTGAGTTCCGGTCTCAGTCCCGTCCTCAAGAGCCGCGCTGTAGGCAGCAGCTTGTCCTTCAACAGAGGAACCATGAACAGGCCAGTCGTCCCCAACTCCAGCTCCTCTGTGACCAGAGCTGCTTCCTTCCAAAGCAGGTTGAACCCCAGCTTCTGCTCCACACTGTCAGGGCCTGGCAGTGACAACGACAGCCTTTACAGCTCTACGTCCAGCCTGGAGTACTCTACTGGTGGAGGCCATACCATGCCAGCTAACAAGCTATCCTCCTATCACAGCCCTCCACCTCAGAGGGAGTACTATGGATCTAAGCTCAACTGGTCACAACATCATGAAGCGAATACGGAGAAGTTCTCCTCACATGGAAGTGTTTTCAAGTCGGAGGTGAACCAAGGACCTGAGCTGATGCTGGATATGAGAGAGCCTCAGGTGTTAAACCACAGCACCTTATCAATTCTTGACTACCAACTTCCAGGAGAGGGGAACTTGGGAATTCTAAGAGATGGTGGTGGTGGCGGCATGTCTCCAGGAATGAAATATGTTGATGCAAATTTTAACTGGAACGGTCTGCGTAGTGGAAACTCCTTTGAAGAATGCAGATCAAAAGAAGTTTCCCAAAAGCGGCTTCGGGCCGTCAAGAGTCCGCAGCCCAAAGCCAAAGAACCTCCACGTCTCAACAAGTTTCCTTTGGATCTGGACAGCCTGGTGAGCAGCGTCTCACCGGCCTCCCCTTCCAAGCCAGAGGTGGGACTGAGGAGCCCAAAGGCGTCAAACCGTTCCCAGCAGAGCGCAAATGACCTTCAGAGCTACAACCCAAGCCCCCCATCCACAGCTGCCAGCCCTTCAGCCTCTCTCAGCAGCCTGGACAGTTCCTCTGACACACCAGTTAGACCCAATAACTACCCACGTTCACCCGTATCTCCTCGCTCTCCTTTTCCCTCACAACATCCCGTCACTGCTCTTGAGAAGACTTGCTCTCCTGCGCCCTTTGCCCTATCCTCAGCTGAGAGCCTTCAGAGGGATCAATTCTCACAGTCCCAGGCTGGACACATGGTCTCCAATCTCCAAAGTCAATTTAGTTCTTCCAGCACCTTCAGCTCCAGAGTTATTGGATCTTTGGAAGATAGCGAATGTGATGAAAAAGAGAGCGTGGACCTGATCTTACAAAGGATTGCTTTGTTCTCTTGGCCTGTCACAACTGACACCACCACAGGACCCGCAGTCCAAACCCCAAACCCGACCCAACGTACTGCTGGGTTGTCGCCTAATTCTGGCTGTCCCACCAAGGACACACCCATCACCATGAGAAAGGAGGGGAACAAGAAATATGGAGGTAAGACAGGAAAATGAGACTGTCCACATATGTATGATTGCAGAGTGTATGTGTGTGTGTTGCACAGGGAATTTCTGTCAGTTTTTTGCACGAGGATGCTCACTTGCACAAAATATTGAAGACTGACAGAAAGACAGGGTTAGCACACAAACCTTGCCCTCATACCCATTGTACTGTCA
>NW_006800159.1:831667-901040 GCF_000485575.1 Poecilia formosa | reverse complement strand
TATATATATATATATATATATATATATATATGTGTGTGTTTTTTTTTTAAAAGATAACAAAACAAATCAGCAGGAATGTTATTAAATATTAGTGCCAATTTTGTTAAATTTGTTTCATGTGTGGGAGTTGGATCTTTGCTGACTTCTTGAAAGTTTCGTTGCCGACTTTACAAAGGCAGCAGCACCAAATGGAAATGTTTGCTCCACAAAATAGCACAAGTGTAGCATAAATATTATCAGCTTTAAGATTCGAAGAAGGTCACTGGGTAACTTGACTTGAATACAGCTTAGATTAAAGCATTGGTTGTGGTTGAGGGTATGGTTTAAGGTGATAGGTAGGTGGGTTCATACTTTTTAAAGCATTGTGTGTCAACATAAATCCTAGAACTCTAATGTTTTATTGCGTATAATTAGTATTTTCTGGTCAAATGAAACAGCACTCTGAATCCTAAAGGAGTTTTTATAAACAGGTTAGCACCTCATAAAATAATACCTGATTTTGTGCATGAAGGATTTGTCTTAGGGGTTGTAATTACAGCTCAATTGAACTTGGTAGATGAATGTTTTTGTCACAAATAGTCTGTGAATCCAAAGCACATCCTTTAGAAGGATGAAACAGAGGGCCTCCTTCGAGTGTCTCTTTAATCCGGTCTAATGAGACCTCAGGATGTTTACTCAGGAGTCTTCTCAAGTACAGATTGAATACACTCAGTTTTAACAAACCAAGCTATCAGTTTGAAGACACACAGCTGTGGGGATTTCCACCGCTCCGGCAATCCCATCGTGGAGGTAGACCTTCTCTTTAGAGAGGAAAGCCAGATGAAACTTGTTGTTCTGCTGCACTCAGCTGATAGATTCTGTCATGTTCCAAGATGTGAAGGATGCAGAAAGCAGGCAGGAAGCAGGTTGATGGAAATCAATCTAAACTTTAATCACAGACGATGGAGCAGGGCAGGAAATCCAGGAAGTTGAGGTAGATTCACAGATGAAGCCCTGAAGCATTAGAACAGCAGCCAAAGCAAACATACTAGGCCAGCAGCCAAAACGGGAAGAACGGATCCTAATGCAGACACTGGTGGTTTTAACAGCAGGACTCAGGTGTGAGGTCTAGCAGTAAAAAACCAACTAGAGCATACAAACAAAATCAGACATGAAGTCATTACTATAGGAAACAAAGTTTAGATTTATGGCCCAAACCGAAACCCCTGGCTTCGGTTTGACAGCAGAGAAAGTCAAACTAGAATGCACAATGTAAACCGTTAATCTACTCATTGTAGTGTAAACAGAGGAGTAGATAGTTGAGGAAAAAAAGAGAAAAGCCAATGAGACTGTAACAAGAGTAGTGCACTGCATGGCCATGCGACTCCACCCTGCTTTGCTGGAGAGATGGGCTCCTATCAGTCACACATCCCAGGTAATTTGCTTCTGACAAATTGCCTGGAAGATGTTCAACAAAAATCTTAACTAAAATAATATGTTGGATTCACTTGGGGCTTGAGCCTCTAATTAAAGTTACACAAAAGGCTTATGGATTTGAGCCCAATCAGAACTTTATGGTGAAACCCAAAAAATAAAACTAGCAAGAGTTCTGATGATGAACCCAGACTACAACACCCTGAGAACATTTTTGTAGGCCTATTGCAGTAGTCAGTCAGTCAGTCAGTCAGTCAGTCAGTCAAATGATAAATTAAAATGAGCTCCATAATTTCCATTTGCATGATTTATTGTTTTTCTCTTTTCTCTCTTTCTACCAAAAACTAGATGACCAAAGTCTTCAATCTGGTGTTTTGGTCTCAGCTAAACCTTGTTTTGAAGCACAGTTTTGTTTACAGAGACTTCATAATTCATTTTGTTTGTTGTTCTTTAGAATTGAAAGTTTATTGATCTTTCAGAATTACATTGTATTATATTACTCTCAACACAACAATATTATTGTTTACCGCCATAACATCCGGAACAATTTCTTGTCCAGCAAAATTTGCTAGTGACAGATTTACATATGTACACAGATCACAGGAGAGCAGAAGAAATCCACAGTGGCGCTACATGTTAGCTGCTGAATTTATTTTCCAAAAGGAAAAACATTCTACAAGTAACAAGCCTTCATATACCATTTCACGTGCTGAGGCATGCATTGGGTCTTAATCAAGTCTTTGAAACTGAGAATTGGAAAATGTAATTCGATAGCGGTAATCAAATTTATTTAATTCAATCTGCATTCTGGGTTAATTGTCCACCATCCTGTGGGCAGCTGTGGCTCAGAAGGTACATGTTCTGCAGCTTCAGAGTGAGTGTGGCGTCTGTTGCCTCCTTGTTTCACAGTGACATCAGCAGAAGACTGACAGGGGAGTGATTGCCTCTACAAGGAGGCCATTCACAATTCATGGTGCACTAAGGAAATGTGAAAACATTATTAAGTTTTGGAAGTTGCTGAAGTAAAAAAAAAAAAACAAACAACAAAAAAAACGCTCTTTCTCATCAAGTGAAGTCACGTTTGAAGGTGAGCCCTATAGACTTTACGTCTTCATTTGAAACTTATTTTGCTGTAAAGCAGGAAGAAGTTCTTGCATTGTGCCATCAAACTAACTGAATAAAGACTTTTCATCAGTTGCAGAATCACTAAAAAAGATTTCCCAACTTTTAAATAGTTTTTCAGGCAACAATATGGTTGATTTATAATAAAAAAAAATAAATAAATAAAAAACAGTCAAAAAACATGTTTGTGGTTCAGGAATATCTTGACACAGAGAAAGCCACATTTATAGGTCATGTCTAGTATTCGTCTGTGTGACAACTCTTCTGGAATGGATTTGCTTGGCATTCCTCTCAAGGCCTATCACACTTCTTCTTTCCACTCAATTTTCTGTGAATTTGCTTGGATACAGAAAACAGCCAGCTTCTTCAGCAATGACCTTGTGTGTCTGACTGTCTTCAGGACGTCTGTCCAGTCCTACTGACCTGGAGTGAGAGACTCTTGGAATATATCACTCTGTGTGTGATGATTCTGGAGATTAGGGCAGTTGGTGATAGGCCCACCAACTGCCCTGGGCCTGTTCTGTTCTGCTGCTATATCTACCCGCAGAATAATCTTAGAGTTGTTTGGGTTTGAAATGGAAAAGAGTTGGATCAGCCATCCATCCGTCTGTCCGTTGGTAGTTTGAAGTACACGCTTCATAAGGACTCCACAAATGCCAAAATCAGAGTGAGTTGTTGATGACTCACTCATCAACAACTCAATATATATGAGAATATTCTCTATCTGATCTAGCACAAGTTTCCATTTAGAGCATTTAACATGCTGGTGTGTTCATGTTTTGTGAATTACAGGTTGCTTTGAACTAATGGGTGTTTACACTGGACTTACTATGTTTCTCTATGTGGTGCTTTGCTCAGATCATTTTGTTGCCATTAAAGGCTTATAAAAAGTTCTTGGAGCCTAATCTTCTCCTTCCTTCCTTCCTGCGCTCACTCAGGAAAACAGGAGGAGAAGTAGAGGCTATTTTTGTTGTAATTATATTTTTGTCAGTGTGTTTTAATGAAATAAACCAGTCATGAAAGTAATCATTTAACTAGTAATCCCATCGGGAGTGCGCTCTTAGTTTCTGTAATGTTGTGGAAGCATTTAACTCACTAAGTCTTCCTACAGCCGTCGGTCATTTCTTAAAAAGCAGGCAGACTGAGAGGTTCCTAAGGAAAAACGCTTCACAACAATCACAACATTTCACCTGATTACACTCCAGCATCTCCTTTATGCTTTCATGGAGTCTGAAGGTTTAATAAATGATGTTAACTGTTGACTCATCAGTTATAGTTTCATCTTAAACTGCAACAGATTCTTTGGGCATTCTTTAATGTTCTGTCCTAACTTGTCCGAATCCATAAATGATTCTGCAGGTTGTGGAAAACAGTCGAATGATGAATTATTCTGACATTAAAACGCATAGACTCTGGATAAAATGTATCAGCCTGCAAAATTATTACATGCAATCTATATAAACATATTAAACTATGATAGATTCTGTCTGTTCATCCTAAAGTGAAAGAGAGTTTGTTATTTAAGCACAACTAACGGAAACACCCAACTTTAGCTTCTCATAAGGAAACCTCCTTTCTGCCTCGTTTTCAGGCCACTACTTTTTCCTTCCTTTAGCTCAGATTAGAAACCGGTTTCCTGTCCAGTTGGTTGGTTCAAGGCTTCTAAATGTGTTTCCTGCAGCAGATGAGATTAGCTCCCCCTGTATGTTACAGCTTGTTATGTGAACCCCCGTAACACACAGGATGGACAATGATAACAGTAAAGATGATTTGAAGAGACAAGATGGCGCCTGTTCAAAGGATCTTCTGTTAAAGTTACCTCACTCAAATAAAGCCTAAAGTTACAAGGAAATTTAGGTTAATAAATCATGTATTTAAGAGTTTCATGCTTGTCCTGCAGACAGAGAAGAAAAAGAAAGGAAGCTGACTGAAGCTATTTTGTTAAAGTTGAGTTACAGCAATAAAAACGCAACGATTTACTAAATGATGTTCCATGATTTTATGATTTTAGATTACTGATTGTAAATCAGGCGGATAGATCACATCACAGGCTCTACATCTTCACAACTCTGCTGTCCTCATAAATCATGCAGTTATCTTCTGTATCTGTAGATCAGTCAGCCCAAAAGGAAACGTTTGTGTGGAGCATTACAGGCAACGTTTCAATTAGTGAGAACAATTGAAATGTTGTTCATTCCATGTACATTCCATGTCTAAGTCAACAAATTCATACAATGGATAAAAAAGAAATCAAAAACAGAATCATCAGAAGTATCAGCTCCTCTGAGTATTACTGGTACATTCACAAGTCTGGATCTTTAACTCTCTTTAGTTTTACAGTTGCACACCAAGCTGCCGGTGCATTTCAATAAACCTACCACACATTTAGTACAGGAAGTAATCCTGCTTTTGATAAAGAATATTTGATAACACTGTATTTGATGAGGTGTGCATAAGCTTGAGATGACACTGTCATAAACATGAAATAGGTTTCATGAATGTTTTTAATGCAAAGTTGACAATTTTAATGGCCTTTTAATGCAACTTTAAAGCATTAAAAGTGTCATTCCTTATCGAATGACACTTCATGACAACAGTCACAAAGATTCATGAAGACTCCTTCATCTTCATGACAGGTGTTATGTCATGTTTATGACAGTGTCATGTCAGTCTTATGCACACCCTGACAAATAAAGTTACTGAATATTTTACCTGTATATAGGCGTTAATCACCTTATATTATCTAAGATACCCAAGACGAGAAATGTTGAGAAGAGATGGAACAGTCAGCCCTGAGCAAGAGCCTTAGTCTACTTATGGTGCATTCTCACCAGCTCTGTTCAATCCACTGTAATCCAATTTCTAGTTTGTTGGACTAGAAAGTTCGCTTTGTTTGGGGAGGTGTGAAAGCAAACTGGTCTGCCGACAAACCAAGGTCTAGTTTTGGTTGAAGTGAACTCTGGGCCGGTTCCAATGGATATGTGAACACTAAGCGGACCAGAGACTGCTTCTGAAGCAGGAATCAGGCCATAGCGCAGTGCATTCTGGGTAAATACAGCCAAAAAACATGAACACTAATTCATGATGGGGTACAGGGAGAGCCTTTGCTGTCTGTCCACTGGCGAAAACCAGTTGTGTTAGCTGCATGGCTGACGTCCAGGGAGTAACCTTGTTGAAAATGCCAATAGCGGCGGTTAGAGGAGCAAAGCAGCTGTAGTTCCAGGGCAGCCTGTTTGGAGCCGTCTTCTCTGTGAGGATGGTGGAGGTAGTGCTGGTTCTTCATTCCTGCAGAATTTCAAATAAGCTAGGTTCAAGTCTTACTCTTTGGCCGGAATACAGTCACTGATTACCCAGGCAGTTAACTCAAATATATCTTAAGCACTATTCTGTAAAAGATAAGAAATTGTGACATCATTAGAACATCTTGTAAAGGCACAGAAAACATTGAACAGCTGAAGAAGGATTGAAAAGTTCTCCTGTCTGGATATAAACTAAAGTCAGAGACTAAAATCTGATGAGGCCCCTTCTCTACCTGCAGCGCATCTTCTTACGGCCTGGGCTTTGAGCCCCGTAAAGAGCAGTCGGCCCTCACAGCACAGTATTTGTTGGATAAATAGTCCTTACAGTGTAGCAAATATAACTTTGGCCACACACACACGCACACACGCGCGTGCGCACACACACACACACACACACACACACAGAGGAATGTAAAGCTCTCATTTCCTCACACACAGGAGTCAATTAAAAATGAGTCAGCCCCTACAGCTGAAAGTGATAGCTGACACTTCCTGTTGATGTGAAGTAAAGGTTTCAGTGATAAACAGTAAATTAAGTGATATTCTAGCAACTACAAAAAAAATCTCCAAGAAGCAAATTACTTGGCTGTAAAAACAGGATAATAACTAGAATAGGTTTATCTTGTTAGCTGTTCATTGCTAAGATAGTTTGGTTGAACCTGTAAAGGAAAGCTTGACAAGGGCAGTGAGATTTTTTTAAGGTTTGGTTTTGAACACAGTTGTTTTCTTATATTTGTATTTTGAAATAATTTATAATAATTTTGGACTGCACAGTGGCTCAGTTGGTAGCTCTGTTGTCTAGCAGCAAGAAGGTCCTGGGTTTGATTCCCGGCCCGGGGTCTTGCTGCATGGAGTTTGCATGTTCTCCCTGTGCATGGTGGGTTCTCTCCGGGTACTCCGGCTTCCTCCCACAGTTCAAAAACATGACTGTCAGGTTAACTGGTCTCTTTAAATTTCTCTCTAAATGTTGCCCTGCGACAGACTGGCGACCTGTCCAGGGTGACCCTGCTTCTTGCCCAGAACGTTAGCTGGAGATGGGCACTAGCAACCCTCCTGACCCCACTAAGGACAAGGGTGTTAGAAAATGGATGCAAATAATTTATTTCAAACATGTTTTAGAAAAGCAAACAAGTAGCCAGAAGAACAAGAGAAAATAAAACATCCGTACAGTACAGAGAATGAAACAATTAGCTTGCGCTATGGAGCAGAATGCACTGCTGGCCTGCTTTGTTCTGTGGTATTCATCTGTATGGTCAATTTTTATGCTAAAGAACAAACTCGTGCATAATTTGTTGTATAAAAGCAAAATGATTACAAACTGACTCACCACAGAACAAAGCAGATTTACCAACACATTATAATGCACAGATATAGACATCTATATGGATCTATTGACTGAATAGAACTGCACAATATAGCTAATTGCAATATTAGTCTGTGCAATGTCACATTTTCCTGCAGCTTGCTGTCTCAGAGTTGTGTGGAGCAGGTTGCGACTCTAGGGGGAGCTATTTGAGGTCTGATAAATGCTGACTGGACCGCCAGGTCAGAAACTTTAAGATGTGAAAGGAAACTTTCTGTATTTGAATCTGAACCTGACTGATGGCTTTCATGGAAAATGATCAGAAGAATCCTGCCATACGGAGTAGCTGCTTCCTCCAGCCTATATCTGTCTCACACTGGGGGGCTATCCCAGTGGCAGGAGGGGCCGTTTATATTAGGTTTAGACAGAATGAATTATTAAGAACAGCTGCTATATGGACCAGAGTATTTATATGGAGCTGCTTGTGTCTAATAGTGAGAAACCCACCCAGGCAGAGCCCACTCCCACTCAGGATCTACTGCCAGCTGTTGAGGCCGCAATGTAAACTCAGACCAACATTTTAGAAGCTGAACTTCAAGAGCTTTAGATATGAATTTAGAGTACACCTGCATGTTGCAAAAGTATTTATTCCCTAAAAACTTTCATTTGTTTTATTTCATGTAACAGACTAACACAATGTAGAGCATCTCTTTGATGATACTTGGCCTCAGAGGACCTTTAGAGAACATTAGTGAACAAGCAGCATCATGGAGACCAAGGAGACTGTTGCTATGGAGAAGTTTAAACAAGGGTTAGTTCTACAACTATATCTGAACATGGAGAGAGGATGAACCAGCTGCAGACCCACCAACACATGGAGGCCCAGCTGAACGGGGAGAGGAGCAGCCAAAAGGACCATGGTGACTCTGGAGGAGCTGCAAAGATCCACAGCCTTAAAAAGTCTTTTAAAATTAACGCCTTAAAATGTCTTAAATAATAAAAAAGTACATCAGCCTTAAATGCATCACAAATACTCACAGGTTTTAAAAGGGCAGTACTGTGTAAAATTTACTTTTGTGAGCTTTACATCATAATATGTTATTCCCTCATCAAAAATATACTTGGAAGGTTTCTTTAAAATCCTTTAATCACCATGGCAACCATTCAGGATGCAAAACTCCTGAGTGGACCTAGCCCCGCCTTCAGGAACGCAGCTCCTCCTCACAGCTGTAGCTTCCAAGTTTCCAAGTGCCTCACAGAGCAGCACTCCTCCACTCAGCTCCTTCAGACTAGCTGGCAGCAATTAGCAAACAGCTGATGGAACTGGAATCATTGTAGGAGCTACTTCTCAGGTTTGATAGAGGAGCCATGTTGTGATGACTTCCTGAAGGTGGAGTTTCAGAAACAGGAGGAGTTTTTAAAGAGACAGAGACCCAATTTCAAGGCGTTAAATTTATTTTGAGACATATTTTATATTATATACATAAAGCATTTTTATAACAACTTAAGGTGACATAGTTACGTGATTGTACTATAAAATGGCTGGAGAATACATGCATACAATTTTGCCCTTTTACATTTTTTTGTGGGCACGACTATTTAATCTTGTATTCTCATATATATAGTTTTCTGTCTCGAGGCAGTTGAGGCTACCGCTAATGAGCGACTAACATAGCCTTGCTAGCTAGCTAGTTAGCTTTCTTATGTCCATCATGGCTAAGTGCAAACTAGGTAGGAAGAGGTTGGTCTTTGCCAGTGGCTCATTTCTGTTACCGACTCATATGATGCTGCGTTTTCATTCTGTGCCCAACAGTGTGGAACTCCGGTGGTTAAGACCGCAGAGAGCCATGTGGGAGCCACAAAGCTGCTGCCAAGGGCCTCAAAATGACCCCAGGAAGTCCACAGTTTTTACTGCTATGATTTTGTCTGTCACATGAAATCCAAATGAAACATGTTGGATGTTGTGAAACGCTCCAAGCAGCCTGAGACGTCTGCAGGAGCTGGAGCCAGGCCAGCGTCTCTGGACGGCCATGTCACAGCGTGTTAGGGGGAAAGTTAAGACAGTTTAATCAGGAAACCATTTTCTCCTGTTAGCAGGAAATGTGTCATCTTCTGACACACACTCCGACACACGCAGCCACGCCTCTCCACACACACACACACACAGTGACATGACATCCTGCCCAGTTGTATGTGTGTCACTGCAGACAGCTGTGCCTCCACACCAGGTAATGAACTGCTCTCTCCTTCCCGTTTTACTGTTTTTAATGGCTCCATGTTTTTCTGTCTTACCTGAGCTGCTGCTGTCCAGGCACTGCTGGACTTTCTGGACTCTAACAGGCTCATTATGAAAACTAGACTGCATTTGAGACAGTTGCCTTCTTCACTCAGGAAGCACAGCAAACTGACTGAACATTGCATAACTTTTAACGCCTCTCATTCTCTGCAAAAATAAGTATGCAATTATTTTTGACCGTCTAACTATTCCAATTAGGTTTTCTGCACATTTCATTTCTCACAAAGAAAAGCAAAACTGTACAGAAACTGAACAGAAAATGGTCAAAAACTGCTAATAGAAAAGAGCATATTTGACACTTTTCACTTTGCTCTGAATCCTGGATTGTTTCAGTTGTTAATTTAAACATAAAAATATGGATTTATTTTTCAGAGCTAGCCATTTGTAGCCAGAAGCAGTCATAAGATATTTTAACCCATAACTTCAAATAGATTCTAATCTGTTTACATAGTATAATTATTTCTTTTTTATGTTTAGATATAAGTTCAACTTTCGTACATCTAAAACAATGAAACACTTCCAGGCATAGAATTAAAGAAATAAGAAAGCATATTTATTCATTCTAAAGAAGACATAAAGCAGCAAAGAGAAGTGGATTTCTTCCTTTGCCCTCTGAGATACCAGAATAACTTGCATTTGGTCAAAACACCCTGACATTTACACACACCACCTGCTTTCTTATTACAGCACCGATCATAATCCAGGTTCTGTTTGTGTTGAGCTGGAAAGCTTTATAATCCCTTCAGTCAAGGATCAGATTAGAATAATCTGAATCCCATCAGCTGTTAAAAATACCCAAACAATATCATAATCTTTCAGAATATGAAGGGATAAAAACTCATTAATGCCTCTTGTTAGATTAGACAAAACTTCTAAACAGAGTTTAATGTACAGATATGAGTTGGTTTATTAAACGGATACAAACTGAGTCAGTCTGAAAAAGCATTCTGTACTGCACGTTAAAAGAATGTTTAAAATCGTTTTTAAAAATCGGTCTCTCAGAAGCAGCTCGCTCAAGAACTTCTATGACTTCATGTATTTTTTTTTTTTTTTAGAAATTGTGGGTTTAAGATGCACTTCTGGAGACTTTTGAGGTTGTTTTTGTCTGATAAATATCCTGTAATCTGCAGTGTGTGGTTTTGTATACTCGAGGCTGCATTAAAAAAAGACTTTATAGTTTACTAAAGATCGGTTTAAAGGACCAGTTCCAGTTTAGGGCAAACTAAACTAAACTAAATCAGTGGAAGTAAAGTCTAGCGGAGTAGTGTGGACTCCATGTTCCTATGAAAAATATCTTCTTGTAAAAATGATATTTGAATCCAAATCATCTTCATGTTGTCATGGTTTACCCAGCGGAAATGGGTGCCTATCATCACCTTACACTGCAAATATCAATCTGGACAATATTTATGAAGCAAAGGACTTCACCCCGTCCTGATCGTTAGCAGATGGTCTCATGTTGGACTCTAGAGTACTTTGGGACACAGAGTCATCCCACATGGTGTACTCTGTGGGGTCTTCTATGTGTTTTGGTCAAACATCTCTACTTTAGATTTGTTGCATTTAAAGGATGACGTTGCAGAAGTCTTGAGTTTTAGTCAGATGCAACTCGCAGCTTCCTGGTTTCTGGTCGTCTCTCTGAGCTTCGCACTCTGACGTTGGGCTGAGCCTGTTGGGATGTCCAGGCTGCTGTGTGGAATGATGACCAGATCAATAGCAGCAACAGTTGCTTCTTTCTCTGTGATCGCTGCTGATTTTTTTATGGTGCGGCGTTGTCATGGCGCTACAGAGCAGCCGACAGAGTAACAGTTAATGAAGTGAACTTGATTTGAAGCACCTGGATGATGCTTCCTGTCTGAAAGCTGAGGGAATAAGTAAAGGGGAACTTTTTACACACAGCCTCTCTCTGTCTGGGCTTCATCTTTGTTTTATAAATATTGTCAGTGTGAGGTTATGTCATTTATTACGGTGCTCTAGAGGATAGTTGTAAATAATTTTAGAACCAGATAAAGACCAGATTGTTTTTTTTATGTCCTGGTTCATGGTCATAGGTGGAAATATGAGTCGCTTGGACGTTTCAGTGGATTTGAAAGACATTAATAGATTCATTCAGTAGAAAAACACAGGTCTACAGTCATCATGTGTTTCACCAAACTGTGATAAGTTTACTGTACATCAGACTTATCCTGCTGAGACCTTTTAAGACTCTAAATGTAAGTTTCTGGAAATACTTGTTCACCTTCTAACAGATATTCTTCCAGAATGAACTCCATCCACCTTCCCATCAACACACTGACCACATTCTTCTGCTCATGAAGAGAGTATTTTAGAGCATGATGTCAGTGTGTAGTGTTAAGTCTTACTCTGTGCATGTTGGACATAAAGAACAGACCACCGTGTACCAAATGTTTGCTGTGTCCTCTACATGGCAAACAGCAGGAATAGGACTGAACCACTAATGCTTCGTTTCCACTGAGCGTCAGATCGGTTTGATATTTTGTCTGTTTCCATTTTGAAACCATGTCATACAGCCGTTACTGCGCCCCCTTCAGTTGGAAGTTGATAAGTAAATGATACGATACAGTTAGAGCAGAGGTATTGGCATCCTCTGACTAGGTACAGAAAAATTTCATTGCTTACGACAAAGCAGTGAAGGTAGCGGTTATGACATGGTAGCGAATAACGATTGTTTGTCGCTGCTCTAGCATGATGTTACGCTAGGTGTTTGGGTTTAACTACGCCTGTCCAGTGGGAGTCCAGCTGGAGACACTGAGAACTGTGGAAAATCTCTCCTGAATATGCCATATATGGCATACTGACCTGCACTGACCCATACTGTACTGAACCGCACCATACTGCTCAGTGGAGACGAGGCACAACAGTTTTCCTTTGAGCAGAATCTCCCAACTGGGCCTCTGGGCTGCTTCTCTGATGAATGTTCTTCTCTTTCCTGAATTCAAATGCATTAGACTCTTTTCGGATTTCTTTATGTCAGAAAATTGTGAAAACCGAGTTAATTTCCATTTAACTTTGCAGTCTTGTGCTACCCCTTTCACTGCTGCCTTGCAGCATGAATGTCTTGAGTTCAAATCCCAACTTGGGGTATTTCTTAGATGTTCTGTCCAAGGTTCTTTCCAGGTACTCTGGCTTCCTCTCAGGATCTGAAAAAAATCTGACTGTTGGCTTATTCAGTCTCTCTAAATTAGCCCTTAGCTATGAGTGTGTCCATCCTGTGTGTCTCTGTGTTTCCCTGTGAGTGGCGACCTGTTCAGGGTGGACCCCGCCTCTCACCCATTGACCGCTGGAGATAAGTATCCTTCCCTCAATGGCCCTGCCATAAGATGCCATATGTGGCAGATGTATGGAATATGAATGAAATATAGCAGTGTTCTTTAAAAACCTTGGAATAATTCATTGGGTATGGAAACATTTGTGAGACCCTGTGTGCTGTAAGATTAAAGAGACCCCAGCCTGACACTAGAAACCACATAACCACTGTGTTTGTCAACTTGTCAAAACCAAACACTATTTTCTCCACTCTTACCACCTGGTCTGACCATACTTTTAGCCATGCAGAGTCTAGTTCAGAGTTCACTGTGCTACTTGTCTGACACAGTGGATGTGGACTGCATGCAGATACTGTTGAAACTAAACTCGCTGCAGGAAGTGGAGCTAAGGGGAGTATCGGTGGGTTCTTCTTATGCTGTGTTTAGACCTGCAGTTACCTACGGCTACAAGAGGAGATCTTTCAGAGCGACAGCTCAAACCTGGAATCATGACTTTATTCTTCCTACATGCAAAAAAAACATCTAACTTGGGGCTGGACAACAAATCACAATAGGCACTTGATCAATATCAATAGATAATACATCTGATCGAATATTCAATATTTAATATATAGAATATTCAGTGAGCTCTGATCCAGAACTGCTCAGCATTCTGGGAGATGTATGCAGAGCAAAGACTTCAGCTGCTCAACCTCTCACGGCCAGGTGAGCAAGGTGACTGGCATCAACGAACTCAGCTGTTCCGTGGTTACCCTAGCAACAACCTGTTCTGTAAATTGTGGAGGAGAGGCTTCAGGTTTCTTCTCGGTGCCTCATAGCTGCTTCTGAATAACAAAACAGCAGCATGGAGTGAAATCTGTAGGTGAAACAGAAAAGGTCACACCACCAGTTTGGCAGCATTTTAAGCACAAAATCAATAAATTTTTTTGTAAGACCATGTTATGGTAAAATAAATAAATAAGTAAAGCTTAAAATAATAGCAACCTTGATCACAACTTATTGAAATAGGTTATGCAAAATCTGTCATTGTAGGACGCAACAGTCACAAAAAACCCCCCCAAAAAAACCATTGCAATATCCTGGATGGGTTTCTCTGTACTGCTACTTAGAGAACATCACTTCCTTCTCCAGACTAAATAATGGCCTGTAACGCAGATTTTCTAAGTTGCACGTCAAATTGCTTTACAGTTTTACTGACCACATGAAAAACCCAGCAGCTGTTGACGTGATCTAACTGGGTGACGTCAGAGACTTGGAGCTGTTATCAGTGGTGATTGCAGCATCCATGGCTCTCCGGCTGACAGCTCAGTCACTGCTGGGTAAATGATCCTGACGGGGGAGGAGGGCGTAGTCCTGCTCCTCTCAGGGATTAGTACAAGCTCCTTGGGGCATTTACATGTGAATAGATCCTGGGGCTGCAGTCCAACTGCACCCCCTCCCTCCGTCTCTCCCTCTCTGTCTCTCAACCTTTCTTCACTCTGCTCCTGACAGCAGGGAGAACCAAAGGGAGGCAGCAGGGAGGGAAAAAAAGAGTTCCTCACTGTTACCAAAAACAAACGTTGCCAGAACGGGTTTGGGAGGTTGCGTTTAGAGGCCTTCCGTTGCCAACTGGGGATTCCCTGTGCTGGCGTTTGTGGATCGTAATAAAGGTAGGAATTGTTGTTCTCCTTTGGCTGTTTTGGTTTTGTTTCTGCCCTCGTGGATTTCGAAGGGGAGTCTCTGATATTCCATGCTTAGTGTTGTGGCCTAACAATGAAAGCAGATGGGACTGGTCCACTCTGGCTCTCAGGATGGGGGCTGGGGGAAAGGAAGGCCTGCGCTCCGTTTGTCTGCAACAGGTCCTCAGAGCCAGAGCTGTTTTCTTAAAGTCTATGCTTATTAGCAAAACTCATGTGCTCTATTTTTATTGAAGCTTTACTTCTTTTTAAAGCATATTTAAAATAATCATAGAATCCTTTGAGGAAACTATTTTTGTTTTTAAGGTACAATCAAATATGTTTTTTACGATATAGAAAGTTTTGGGGAATAGTAAAAATAATTTTAACAGCAAATATTTTACTTTTCCAACTTTCAGGCCACCAACAGAGAAACTTGCTTTCTTTAGGAAAATACTTACAAAGTGCCCATTATAATAATTTAATTTGATCCTGTATTCTAAAGAGTTTATCACACCATGATCTCTGATTGGGCTCCTTAACTCTTACTATGCTCAAACCAAAATAACTCTGAGTGATCTCTCCTGTGTTTATATTTTACTCTGTGGAGTTACATGAACACATTTGTTTGTAGTCAATCGCAGCCCCTTTCAGAGCATCCTGTTTATGCGTTCTATAAAATGGCACTAAGTGGCAGAGAAATAAATGATACTCCCACAACCTGCGTGTATGAAGATGTCAACACAGAGCTCAGCTCCTGGTGTTGAGTTGATATGCTGCAGTTTGCAAGCCACCATGCTTTGGTTCTGCAACTTCATCCTCATGATCTGAAAATGCTTCACCTTGTTTGATGTCAAAAGTCAGAGTGATCTATAAAGAGGAGTTTGTAATTGAATTAATGATCTTATTTTTCCAGCTTCTGAGTAGACCAGGAAAGGTGTCCAAAGTCGGTCCTGGAGGGCCGGCATCCTGGATGTTTTAGTTCTCTCCTTGGTGGTAGTAACAACCTCCTCAGCATGTCAATGTTCTCCTTAGGCCTCTATTGAGCCATCATTTGATCCAGGTGCGTTAAACCAGGGAGAGAACTAAAACATATAGGATGCCGGCCCTCCAGGACCCCTGGAGTAGACTGTCATAGTTGTCATTGTATTCAGTCTTTTGTATGTGTGAGAAGCAGCTGATTGCCATTCATCTCTGTTCTTCAGAGGCAGATAGTGATGTTCCCCCTGACACCAGACTGGCTTCTGACTCAGTGCTCTGTGTGTCAGCTTGCTTCAAAATGGGAAAACCCATGTGACTTATGAGGCTTGAATCAGTCAAACTGATTCACCTGGAGACATCAGAGTGATAGAAATGTATTGAAGATGAAAGGAAGTGTGCTCTGTCTGAGCTTGCTTCAACATTTTTTGGAGGTTGCTGCGTATTTAAACAACTGAGATCACACAGACAGTTTGTGTTTGTGTATATATGCACACAGCCTGACTAGCTGTGTGTATGCATGTGGTCAGCCGAGGCCAAGGAGAGATGTCTGCTCAGTCAGTAACACAAGTGGGAATTTGCATTGCACATAGAATCCAAGCGCTCAACAGCTAACATAAGTCCTGCAGTGCATCTTCACCTGCTAACGTCCAGCTGTACCGCAGGACTTAGAAATGAATCGACACTTCAACAGTCAGTCAGTGAAGGTGAAAAGTAGATTGGATTTTCACCGAAGACTAGTGATGACACCACGTAAAGTCAGCTGTGTAAAGTCAAAGGAAATTAGTAGGGATGCATGATATTGGATTTTTGGTCGATATCCGATCTTCTAAAATTCATTTGGCTGATAACCAATACCAAAACCAATATATTTTTTTAATATACTTACTGAAACTATATGACTTTCTCTAATGTGAAATTAAAATACTGTATTATCTTTGTCAATTTAGCCAGCTACCAAATGCAAATCCTAAAAAGCAGGCTGAAAATGATGAAACACTTTAAATGTATTATTTTTAGTGTCACATTTATTCATGACATTTGCTCTCTAAGACAATGACAACACTCAAACAGGACATTGTGCTGTGCTGCAGGCATCATTGTCACTGGTTTATCATATATATCTGACGCCTTTTATGTCGATGAGTTATCAGTCTGATATTACATTTTATAGCTAATATTGGCCGATACCGATACCATGCCGATCATATCGTGCATCCATAGAAATTAGAGTTATTTTATGGTGCTAGTGCCCTTTATTTGACCGTTATAAAATAATTTAAATTAAGAAGATGAGCTATAAGAAGCTTTAACAATACACACACCAGCAGCAAAGCCTCTTTCTTTTATATTGATGTTGGAAGATGAGCCACTAAAACCTTGAAGTTTAAAAACATCATCACTGGCAGATTATTTCACTTATAATACGGGAAAAATGTGTTATAAGGTTCTGCATTAATTTTTTCTAATTTCAAATTGAATTAGATATTTCACTTTAAATTAGACCAAAAATTTTGTGTTTTTGCACCCTGTATGAGAACATATTTGCTGTATTTTTCTAATGCCCATAACTCGCTGTGAAGTCATCATTCCTATTGAACCAGCGACCTCTGTCCCAGTTGTCAATTAGCAGCGAGATGTTTGAGGATCAGAATGAATCCTTTTTTTGTCAAATTGTTCCTGTGTGAAGCCGCAGCATTGTCTGAGAGTGTCGGTCTGTTTGGACTCAGCAGGATTAGTTCTGTTCTGTGTGCGCTCGGATATTTATAGCTGATTAAATCATGCGGACTGACACCGGTCAGCGGCCTCTGTGCTCCACCGTGCATCGTTTGTGCATGTGGGCCAAGGCAACAGCTGCTTTTCGCATCTTGTTGAGTCACAGTACACACAGGTGTCAGTCATGCTACATGACTTTGTTGGTGTATTTGCAGGAACATACAGCGAGAGCTTAAAGGTAGGAAGTGTGGGGGTGGGGGGTGTCAGCACTGTCCAATCCTCTTACAGCACAGACAGATACATGCAGTCACATGCAGATCGGAGCCGATAGGCTTCATTCAGCTAAGTCCTGCAAGGCAGCATGCTGCTGTGTGTGTGAACACGCTCTAAGCCCGGGGAGGCTAATTATAGCTGCTCTTTACCTGTGTGTGTGTGTCATTGTCCAATTAAACGTAAATTTGGCTACTGGAACCATAAATCTGGCCTCTTTCAGAACTTTAAAACCGTTTTGGATTTTCTGGAGAGCTGTCATTAGAACACAAACTCCTCTGGAGATGAGAGAGAGAACTATTTAAAAACACCCTGACTCAGAACACTGACACCAAATTCCTGAAACTGCCTCAAAGAAATAATTTGTGTGTGTTTGTGCAGGTGTCTTATATTCCTCATTTTAAAGTCAATTTACAGGAATTATTTTTGTACCTAAAACTTATAAAACATTTTAAAATTGCAACATAAGCATGCTGCCTTGTTATTTTGTACATCTTCATAGTTACAGGAGATCGGAAAAGTACTGACTCCTTAAACTTTTCTTCTTTGTGACGTTCACTGTAAACGGTTTACACCGTATGCTAATGGTACTGAGAGCTGTTAGCCATGCGCCAGTGTTTATATGTTCTTACATGATCACAAATAGATAATATCAAGCACTGTTTGTAACTTTTACTATTATATCACATTTACTTGAGTAACTTTTTGGAAAAAAAATTCTTAGGAGTAGTTTATACTCTGACTTGAGTTGTGTCTTAGTGATATTCTTACTAAAGTAAGAATATCACTACTCTTACTTTAGTAAAATTTCTGGATACTCCACCCAACACAAATAACTACAGGGAATGAAGACAAAATCACATTTTAACCAAAAATGCATGAGACAGATACACATTTACAGTTTATGATAAAGTGAGTTTTTTTTAACACAATTATTATTGTTTCATGCTATGTGAAATATGATAAAGACCATACATCATAAGCATTTTACTCAGCTCTATAATACAATGCATTAACTACTGTAAGCATTAGTTTTATCTGGCTTTGTTGTATTGAAAAATATGTTCAGAAAAAAGAGTCTTCTGCTTGGACTTATTTTATTATGTTATTTATTTGTAATGATTTAGTCTTCAAAATACCAGAATTTTCACAAAATCTTATTACATCATTTCTAAAGGTGTTAAGATTAAACTGTTATTCAGAACTTATGTTGGCTTTTAATCACAATTTTTTTTGTCTTTTACTTGAGTAAAAATATGTTGAACTAGTGCTGTCCAAACTTCAGTTTAATTTCTGGCTCCTCTGTGTGCAGATTGACATGCAGACAGGCAGTTTATACCTGTTTAGACTGCAGCCATATTGGATACTGAACTGCTGAGTGACATCCTCCTGTCGCCATTTTAGGAAAAACTTTTAAGACTTTCTCAAATTCTCAGACTCTTCTAAAATTTGACATTAGTAAGGTTATTCACAAAACACCTTCAGCTTCAAGAGAGCTCCTTCCTAAAGTGACAAAATGTTAGGAGTAGTGAGGATGACTTTCAGTGAGCCTAGTTGTGTGATATGCAGAGCAGATAACAGAAAGGAGAGACATTGTCTGTAACATGGACAGAACCCAGTCAACAGCAACAGGCTCTGCTCTGCTGTCCAATGTCAAACAGATGATGTAGTAATATGACAACATGGTAAAAAGATGTGACAAATCAAAATAACCCTAAGGGTTAACCTAACCTAACCTAACCCATAAGGGTGAGCAGCTCCACCATCTTGAAGTGGAGCCAATGAGTTGAAAGGATTCAGTTGAGGCGGTCGGCATGCCTCATGATCACTTCCCTTTAGGGTTTCAGATCCAGATCTTGCTGGAGGAACTAAATATCCTGTCTGACCTGAGAACAATGTAGGATCACTCAGAATTAAGCTGGGGGTGTCTTTGTTTCCCCATGGACCTGTTACCCTTTTGACCTGATTATTGATGGATGGAAAACTACTCAATGCCAGACGTTCATGGGCTTTTGAATTTTTCTTACATATCATATAGTTACCCATGACCTCAACATGTCTGCCTGCCCTGTCAAGTCACATTGGTTTCTAATTAGTTTTGATAATTGATTGGCAGATCTATTATAGAATATAGAATGTCACACCATGGTTGGTCAGTACTCTCAGCTCCACATGTGGATATCCTGAAATCCTGTATCAGAAAGCAGCCTCGCCAATTCTATCACCACTCACCATTTTTCTCATTTCTCCTTCGTATGGGCAATCTTGTTCTTGAGTTTATTGCATCAGAAAATCTAATCCATGTTCTGTGTTCCATGTTCTCAGAACCTGCAAGAAAGTTGCTGACAGCCCCGCCGAGCCTGATGGAGGAGAGAGGGGATAAGGAGAGCGTCATCATGGGAGACGAGCAAGTGGATGAAGGCAAGAACCACGAACACCAAACCATCCAGACCTCCAGGTCAGAAAAGGGTCAGCGTGAGGAGGAGCATGTGGAGCCAGAAGAGATCGGGAAGGAGAAGGGAATGGGAATCGAAGAGACCAAGAAAGAGTCTGAGCTGGAGGCCGAGGTGCAGCTGGAGCTTCGCCAGTCCGCCCCCAGCTTCCAGACCGGCTTCATCCGAGGCACCGACCTGTTTGGTTACGTGGGCATCGAGGCGGTTCTGGACCAAATGAGGCGCAAGACCATGAAGGCTGGCTTTGAGTTTAACATTATGGTGGTTGGTGAGTTAACAACACACACATTCATATGAAAGAGAATAAAATTTAGAACCAGGACTAGTGTTATCAAAGTCTTAATCAATAAATGATGTCAGTCCTTACAATGAGAAATATGCTCATTACTACTGAAACACAATTCAAATGTCATGTTTTGGAGACTTTGCACTACTGTTTATATCAATACACAAAATAAGATAATATCATATCATCAGTGCAGGTGAAGTAGTAAACCAGTGCAGCTGAAATCACTTTGACACTTTATTTAGCCAGCTGGTTGCTGTAACAGAGAGACTGAGTGTTTGAAGTGTTGCTCTTCCTGTGTTGGCGATAGATATCTAAAAAGAAAGTGTGCTGCCAATTATCACTTGGCATCAAAATGGCCTCACATGCAGGAAACTGCTGCTACACTGTATAAACACAAAATTTTATCAAGTATCTTTGGTCTAATATGGGAAAAGATCTTGTTCATAATCTGTCAGTGGAACTAGTTCCTTTTAAAATCAATATTAAGGAATTATTGGCCTAAAACAAGCTGCCACATCCTGCTAAAAAGTTATTTGTAAGTACGTCCTGTCTAATTTCAAGTGTACGGTACTAAAATGTTTGCAATAGAAACTGGACCAAAAATATTTGGTGGTTTTGCACTGCAAGAATTTTGCCGCTGGAAGAGAACAGATCAACCAGAGCTTCAAAACGAGAGGCTAAGCTCCAATGATGTAGATTTTAGGATGTCCATTAAGCTCCTCTACAGAACTGTGCTGCCACCATTGCAGAGCTTGGTTAGCATCAGGATGGTGGCAGGTCATTGGATGCGCATTAGGGTGAAGAAAAAACATCCAAAAACATAAAGCTTCTGCAGGAAATATGATGGACAGGAGAACAGTGGGCAGAAATTGTTTTCTGTGATGAGTGTTTCTGATTGTTAGGGATATCTCTACTTGTCATGATTTGTGTCATTGAAAAGTACCAAATTCAGGAAAACTCCAGCGCTAAGAGGTTTATTGAAAGGTGCTGTACCGCAATAGCCTGGTAAAAACTAGCTGCTTGTTCTGTGCTTTGCAACTCTTTTGAGGTTTTAATTTTTCCCACTTGCCAACATTTGTAACGCACCAGTTTGATGCCATGAAGCTAACCGGAAATTCTCTGAGCTGTAAACAACGATTTTAAAACGGATCAGAAAGTCAACGTCGTTGTTCACAACTTCTCCGTCTGTTCGCTGACTTGGATTCCTGGGAGAAAGCCAGACTGCCTTCGAAGTAGGATTTGGATCAAACAGCATAGCTCAGGAAGGCAACAGCCAGACTATTACTGATAGGAACATCCAAGAAAACACAAACGGTAATCAAAAAACTTAGCAACCCAAGCCCCACTGACGATATGAGAATAAAAAAAGAATGAAAACAAGAACTGTATGAAATGAGAGCGATCGTCACTCAAGTTAAGGTGTGACAGGGGAAACAGGAAGTAAATGAAGCAGAAAGCATCAGTGGAAATTATCTTTCAAATAAAACATTGAACACGGTTCAAATGGAGAAAACAGAAGCTAGCTTCACACAAATCAAGAGACAACACTCAAAATGAAATCAGATTTTCCCTGAGAGGAATCAACGAGGCCGCATCAGTCCTGCGTCATGCTGACAGTGAAGCACCATGATGCAGTGTGTGTTGGGCTGTTGCTTCTTATGTGATGGTAATGATCACAACCTCACCTGCTCAGAACTCCAAGCTCAAGTTGTGATTTTCATGGTTTGGATCTGAAGATGCTCCACTGCCACAGTCGTTTCTGCAAAGACCCAGAGTTTTTTTTGTTTGTTTGTTTTGTTTTGTTTTATGGGAGGTTAAATGGTTTCCAGTAGCAGCAGAAAGTAGTTGATACTTTTAGCTCTGTAAATGACGAAGCAGCCGAAGCTTATTGCTTGTTGCTTGAAGTTGTTGATTTGCTCTCTGTCTATTTCTCCCACACTTTGAAAACTGGTTGGTTTTGAGTGATGCTTCTGAATCCAGGGCAAAACTTTGAGGAATGATTTTCAAAAAAGTTCCATCTCCGACCTGACTGAGCTTACAGGATATGTTCTGAAGTCGTCTACTCTTAGCACCTTTTGGAAAAACTTCTTCAAGGTCATTTCACACACATGTGGGAGAACATTAACACCTTCCCTCCATGTGTTTGGGATCTTCCCTCCAGAAGTTAAAGTTACTGAAACACGAACTAAAGCAACAGCGTTTGCCTCATTAAATACTCCAGTCAAAGCTCCTGCTTTCGATAGTTGGATTAAAGAGATGTGATTCATGCTACAGTTAGAAAAAATAAGATACATCAGAATGGGATGCTATGACAAGTTTATAGAGATCTGGTCATAATTTATGGAGTTTATATTAAAAAAAATTAGGAATATCTGGTAAAGCTGGAATTTTTTAGAATATGAGCAACTGTGTATTTTTATTTGAATGTGCATGTTTTGCTATGTGCTGCTGTGCCTTTTACTTGTTGACAGATTATTTCACTTTTCATATAGAAAGAGGAAGTGTGACTCTGTGAGGAAGTGGTTTAGAAAGCTGCTGGGCTGATTTGCACTTTCCTGCTCTACACAAAGTTTAGATGAGCTACACTTCCTCTGCTGTCTAACTGAAACTTTAACAAGTGTGCACAAGTTATTCTTTTCAGTCATCGCTTACATTCAGGCAATTTGTTGTTTTATGCAACTTTTCCTGACACACATGTATACTTTGTTTTTGTTTTTTTTTTATTTGTCTGGTGAGCTTAGTGTTAATAAATCAGGTCACAGAGGGAGGGGCTGTGATTGAACCGTGATTTGGTATCTTGGTATCCCTCTTCTGCTGCAGGAGCCTTTTATTGTTTTTTTCTCAACATGTAATTCTATAAATGTGCACCCCAGGCCGTCTGAAAAGACGGTTTTATCAGAGTGGAGGCTGAACGGCTTCTGTTTGCAGGTCAGAGTGGACTGGGGAAGTCTACGCTTGTCAACACGCTATTCAAGTCAAAAGTCAGCCGGAAGTCCTGCACACCTGACTACGAAGAGAAGATATCCAAAACAGTCAAACTGCATACAGTCAGTCATGGTGGGCACACACACATACACACACACTTACAGATCACACCTGAAGCTTCAGCGTTTCCACTAACACTCTCCAGAAAGTCGACCCGAGGAAAGCAGCACTATTTGTTTGTGTTGTGTTCTTGCCTTTGTTCTGGCCCCTGTGAATCATTTCTGTCCACTGATCTATTCAGAGGCAGCTCTCACATCCTGCTTTCACATCTCTTTTCCCTGAGCCGCTTGTGTCACAAGCAGGAATCCCACCGTGGGCTGGATGCTGAAAGACACGTCTGTTTAACCATGGATGCGTACTAAGCTTTGAACGTTCAAAGAAACGTCTGAATATGCGGGAAGAGGTGTAAGGCAGTAGTTTTCTGAAGTTATAGTTTGTAAAATCATTTTACAAATGGACACTTATGAATTGTAACAGCTTAGTTCACAAGGAATGAACACAGATTCAGTAAAAATAAAAGCTCAGGATGAACTGACATCCCAGTTCTGTCAGGACCAAACAGTTGCAGTTCAGGTTCTCTTTGACATTGTTCATCATTTCCTCTTTGTTATCAACTTCTTCAGCTTACATTTAAAGTTTAACAGAAGCAGAGTCAGGACCACATATAAACACCACAGTTTTTGAAAAATATCCATCTTTTCTCACCAAGCCTCTGCATGTGTCAGACAACCTGTTTCACAAACAGATTGTCTGACAGTATTGGCCGTTCCGATCCAATACTGATATCAGAAATCGGTCTGACTCTGACCAAAACAAATGAGCATAACTACAGAAATAGTTCAGAATAACCTGAGTCAGTTGACCTATCACCGCTGTCAAAAAGGAAGGTTTTAAGTCTAGTTAACATAGCCACTGATGACGGTTGATAAACCGTTTTCATTTAACAGTGAGTTGCTTCTCTGCCAAGATGATTAACTCCAAAAATCCAAACAAGTATCTGATTTACAGACGGCTGTGAACAGAACCCAGAGGAATCAGATATCGATTACCACTTCATAAACTTGAACACCTTGGACAGCGGTTTGTTTGTAGTCGTGAGGTTTTGAGTTTGCAAACAGCAGAAATGTTGGTCAAAACATTTCTACATCTGCTAAAAAAAATAAAAAATAAAATAAAAATAAAAAAAAAGCTGAAATGCACAGTGGTTTTACTGTGTCTCAGGTACATTCAGATCTGTTTAGATGTATTTTCAACAAAGAAAATGCTCACTGGGTGCTGCCAGGAGGAGAGAAATGGAAACGATACAGAAACCAAATTTCTACTTCCTGTTGGCATTTAAAGGGTTGTTAATGTTGGCAGTACTGCTCAGCCAGCTGGAGTATAGAAAAGCTGCACAATGAACTTCCATGAACTCTGACATTAAAAATAAAGCGAGAAGTGATTAGTGCTTTTTTTCCCATCATTTCAATCAGCGGGATCCTTACGGTAGAGGCAGTCTTTGGTGCTGATGAGGATGAGACAGTGTTCACAAGAAAAGCAAGTTTTTACTAAAACACATTAGTGTGCACGTTTGCATGAAGTCACCTTCCAAGCCCTCTCTCTCTTTTTCTCCAGCTCTCTCTCTCCCTCTTATTTTCTCTCCCTCTCTCTCTGTCTTTATTTCTTACTGCAGTCATAAGTTCATTCTCGCCGTGTCTCTGACTAGTAGAGCTCAGTAGAACTGCAAAAAACGTGAGGACTGAGAAAATGACCTCCGTTTGTTGGCAAACATTGTGAAAGTGGACATTTATATAAAGTATGTACAAGTAAACACACACACACAACCAGAAGATGCATGCTTTTGTTCCCAATGAAACTAAGTGCTTCTCTGTAATGGCAACAACAAAGGCCTACTTTATTACAGGTTAGTGGAAATCTGAATGCTCTGTTTCCAGATGTTTGCTGTCATGCTTCCGTTAAGAGGAGATTCCTGTGTGCTTACTCAACAACGACTTAAGCTCTAAATGATAGTCTTTACCTACTTAGTTTTCCTCAAACACTCTCCAGCGTGCACACACACATTTACTCTGACTCAGTGAAGGAACTCATAGATCCTGTCATCACACAGATCTGTGGCACATAGAGTGCAGCTCTGGCTTTACATCAGCCTGAATCTTTTAGCCAGCACCAACGTTAAGCGTCGATCACAGTCCGTTAAACAGTTCCATCTCAGTACATGTCAGGGTGAACCTGTTTGACAACGCTGATAATTCAGACTGGACGTTTTTAGAATTCAGTCGGAGAGATTCAAAGATGCACAGATCAGTGCAGTAAAGTTAAATCTATTACTCCAGTTAGTAAAGTGAAAGGAAGCTGATTCCACATGGTCACGTAGCGAGAGCATTCCCTCTTCCTGAATGAGTGTGTATCAACAATAGGAAGGAAAACTCCTGGGAACAATCTTTAAAACTGAAAGGTTTAAAGATTTTCAGTCCTTCCTCACACTTAATGTGCAAATAAAGCATAAAATGTCTATTTCTGGTTAGTATAACTGAACCCATGGCGTTGTGGCGCTCATCCATTTGATCTGTTCTTTGCAGTGATTGAAGAAAAAGGGGTGAAAATGAAGCTGACGGTGATCGACACTCCTGGGTTCGGGGACCAAATCAACAATGAGAACTGGTGAGGACGGAAAGAAAACAGGACACTCAGTAACCAGTAATCATATATGAACACAAGGGAACTGGACCTAGCATAGAACCCTGTGGGACACCGGTTGATAAACATTCGTCTCTATGCTCCTCTAATCTGGAACAAACGTCTAGAGATCAGCCAAAACAATGAGTTTATTTAAATAAATGCTTAAAACGCAGCTGATTGGAGCTGCCTTTGATTATCAGTAAGTGGAACATCGATCAATATATTTGATGTGTGTCTGCTTGATGATTTTGATGATGGCGTTTGACAAAATGTAATGTTTATTAATTGTTTCATAATTGGTGATGTTTTTATGACATAAAGCACTTTAAACTGCCTTGTGGCAGAAATGTGCTACACTTATAAACTTGACCTGATAGGAAACATGAATTGCATTTCCCAGCTATTATTGAGAATAAGACCAAAAATATGTTTTCATGAAATTAATTAGCCAAACATTAACCTTTATGGTTAACTCTGTAAGTCGTCCTCATAAAACAGAGATCATCCTGCGCTGATGACAGCAGGTGAGGAAGTGAGTTTAATTTGTTTCATTAAAGAAAAACAGGAAATGAAAAGAATGATAATAAATCCATTAAAAAATCATGAGTGGAACACAGAGAGGTTATGCTGCTTCATCATGTGCTCATCTTTCTAAGACATTATGACTGTAAACAGGAAGTCCTGACTTTATTACTAGTCTACTTCCCTGATATCTGTCCTCATTTGTCTCTAATAATTCATTTTGATACAAAAGACCGATAAACATTTAAGCTTTATCTAGGAATGAGTTCTTCTGGCAGGCCAAATGCACCCTATTTAAGAAACTATATATATCAAAATGGATCATTTTAAACCAAATAAAATATCCACTAGGAAGGTTACCATGGCTGCAATGAAACTTCCTGTTTAATGAGTTTTTTTGTTGCTGGATTTAAAAATCAAACAAGATTTTTTGTTTGTTTGTTTAGAAATCAGAGGAGCTTTTGGTGAAGAGATTTTCTGTCACTTCTGGTTATGTGGATTTTGTAGATTTTTGACTGTAATCAGCTTGCTCTCATGGTTGAAGCTCTAAAACCAAGACTTCCATATTGGAGACAAATTGTTCTGAAAAAACAAGAAAATCACCCAACTACACGTCATTAAACGGGATGATTAATATTCATTTTAGTTCTATTGTAATTTGTCAACAATAAATAAAAATATAATAATCCCATGCTGACCCTTCTCTGGTGCCCGTTCTCCAGCTGGGAGCCCATAGTGAAGTACATCAACGAGCAGTATGAGAAATACCTGAGGGAGGAGCTGAACATCAACAGGAAGAGGCGGATACCTGACAGCAGAGTCCACTGCTGCATCTACTTCCTGCCTGCAACCGGACACAGGTAAGCACCGCCACTGCTGGCCAACGCTCAGCTCTACGTTCACCACCGGAACCAACCACAATGACTCACCTGATTTACTAGTGCTGCTGACAGAGTCAATCAAATGTTTGGGTAAAACCTGAGTTGCATCAAACAACCATGAACAATAATTATGAACTTTTGAGAAATATCTGAGTCAGTGAATGCATCACATCCCAACCCTGCCAGATCTGGTCTGACTAAACATCCAATCAGATTTCTCTGCAGAAGTTGCAGTCAATGGCGCTTAAGGAAATTTGTTTTAAAGACAAAGATGCCTTCACTGCAGTCATTTTTTCAGATTCATCCAGGGGCTTTTTGAGTGTTCTATTAAACTGTGGTCTATTCCAAACCTAAACACATGCTTTGGAGGCACAGCTCTGTCAGACTGATCAGTCAGGTTTGAGTTCATCAGAGTTCACTTATACATAAATAACATTGAGATGTAACAATGTGTCCTCTAGTACAGCCTACTTGTTTAGCCGTGAGCCTTACAAACTCTCATTTCCTTCGGCAGTTTAGCCTCTACTGTGTGTTTAAAATCACTTTTGCTTCAAACTGTTACTGTTTTTTTTTTCTTTTATTCTTTGAAGATCAAATTACAAAGGCCACATATTTTAAATAAATGTATATTTTGTTGCATGTAGCCATGTTGCAGACTGTACTGAAGTATTTTGTGTGGATTCTATTTAATGGAGCAAATCACAACAATGCCTAGTTGCATCAACATTTTTAGAGGGCCAGTATTGTGTGTTTTCTAGGCACATGGTGCCACTTTATAGCTCAATCAAGTAACTATGTTAACTTCAGTTGTTATAAAAATTCTGGGTAACACTTTATTTGAAGGGGGGTGAATAAGACTGTCATGACACTGTCATAAACATGACATAACACCTGTCATGAACATGAATAAGTCATGTTCATGACATGGCTTATTCATGTCATGAACATGACATAACACCTGTTATGTCATGAACATGACTTATGAAGGCTTATTCATATTTACGACTGTTGTCATAAAGCGTCATTCGGTAAATTATGACACTTTTAATATAAAGTTGACATTATTCAAAATGTCTTTGTTATGACAACTTGTCAAGAAATCATTACTGATATAAATTTGTTATAAAAGTATTACTGATTGCACTTTTAAAATTAGATAACTTTGTTATTAAAGGTAAAGTTTAAACAGTAATGATTTCTTGGTTAATGTCAAGTTGTCATAACAAAGACATTTTGAATAATGTCAACTTTGTATTAAAAGTGTCATAATTTGCCAAATGATACTTTATGACAACAGTCATAAATATTCATGAAGACTCATGACATGTTATGTCATGTTTATGAAAGTATCATGACAGTCTTATTCACCCCCCTTCAAATAAAGTATTATCAAATTCTGTATGTATCAAATAATACATAAAATGAAATATGACTTCCTAACTTAACACCTTGAAATTGGGCCTCTGTCTCTTTAAAAACTCCTGCTCTTTCTGAAACTCCACATGGCTTCTCTATTAACTCTTTAACAAGTTTTTACCAGCGTTTCACTGAGAAGTAGCTGCTATGATGAGGTCAGCTGATGCGCTGTTCCACCAGGTGTTTGCTAATTGCTGGCTAGTCTGAAGGAGCTGAGTGAGGGAGGGCTGCTCTGTGAGGCGGAAGCTCCCAAACTGGGATATTTGAAGTGAGGTTTGTGTTCTTTTTAAGGGGCCAAACCAATAACCTGTGGCATTGTGCCAGTGAGTTCTGTGCTGCACTTTAGAAGAGGCTTCAAGACAGAAACAGAACAGAAGTTGGAACACCACTATTATTGTATTTTCATCTCTCATATAAGACTGTCTGCATTGTATGATTGTTGGGATCTGGGATCCTGTGTGTGGCACAGTGGGGAGAGAGTTTGTGTATAAGCCTGTCACAATAAGCAATAAATCAATTAATCGCACAAGCATTTAAAATGGGACCAATAACTTCCATTTGCATACTTGTTTGTATTTTCAATTTTGTTCAGCGGAGACTGCATAAATAGTTTTATATATTTATTTTGTTTATTGATTTTGGATATTAAAATATCATTCAGTTCCAGTGTTAAATGTTATTTGGATATTAAGATTATTGATCTTAATTGTAAAAATTGATCTCAAAAGGACAATATTATCATTTATTGCAATAATTTCTGGGACAAATTATTGCGATAAATAATTTGCAATAATTAGGGAATTATTTATTCGCAAATTATTGCAGATAATTTGCTCAATAAATAATTTGCAATTTATTGCAAATAATGAATTTGCATAGTGGGCCGGTAAAATGTATCATGAACGGCCCACTTGTGTGAGCAAGCCCCAAGTACCCATTAAACTCACGATAGAGTTTTGTCATTTGTTGTCACATAAACAAACATACAGAGTTTTTCAAAAAGTCAACATGACACATTATGGTGGCAGAATCATGTTGTTGGAATTCTTTTCTTGGCTGGAACAGGTCACCTTCTCTGGGAGGCTGTGCACACATTTATGCCACATTTATTAGATTTTTATTTGTGAAAGAAAAACTTCAAAAACCATTTAACACTTTCCTCCCACTTCATAACTGTTTATGTGTTGATCTACCACATAAAACCCCACAAAATGCTTTGAAGTGTGTGATTTTGTGACACTCCATCTGGACTCTGTGTTTTCAGGCTGCGCCCCATCGACCTGGAGTTCATGAAGAGGTTGGGGAAGATAGTGAGCATTGTGCCTGTCATCGCTAAAGCAGACACACTCACCGTAGAAGAGAGACAGGAATTTAAAGAAAGGGTGAGGCATCGCACTCTGTACATCCACGCAGTCCGAACCTTTTTACTCAACTCTTTTTATTTTCACCTCTTTTCTAACTTATGTTAACGTTAAATTGAACATACTCTGATTGAAGTGAATTAAAGTGACATTGAATTAAATATTTAGTTTAGAACTATGGCACTAATAAATGTGTGAATAACATGGTGAAAATATGACTGACAAATTAAAAAACATTTTTTCTAACAGGCTAAATACACCAAAATGTTACTGTTGAATTTGTTTTTAATTTTGTATTTTTTGATTTTGTAGTATACTTTAACATTTCATGTTCTTTTGTCATTAAAATTATAGTATGTAACTTTCCTTTTTTTAATGAAAACATGTTTCTTTTTTTTTTTTACATATTTGTTAAACTTGTCACCATGTCATGTCAGAACAACATGAGATGGATCATCTGTGAAAAGATGGATCCCCTCCACCTCCTCCCTGAGCTGCTACTGCTGTCTGAAGAAATGCACCAACCAAAACCAACCAATCACAGCCAGGAGGAGGGGCTTAGCACTGTCAACTAACCTCATGTACTCACTACTACATGTGCTAATGATGGAGAATCAACTTATCATTCCAGAAAAACTGATTATCCACCATCAGCGGTGGGCATGCTAACTAGCATTAGCATTCACAACAGGCTCTGCTGACAGGGAAAAGCTGTATTGCAGCAGAGAGAAGGGGAAAGTTTGTGAGAGGCATGCACACGGCTATAATTGACAGCACTAAGACCCGCCTCCTTTCTCTGATTGGTTGTTTCTAGTTGATAAAAGGAGAAGGCAGAGGAGTTCTTTTATTTCACAGATCATCTCTCCTGTGCCAAACTGTCACACCATAGTGACAGTTTCAATAAATATTAAAAGAAAAAATAAAAATTTTGTGCAAAAGTTACGTACTACCCCTTTTAAATACAACCTGTGCACCCCATTCCTGTCCCAAGTCCTAAATCTACTTTGCTTCCTACCCATAAGGCCTGTCTGGTTCTAAACTGGCTTAACACCATTAAAACTGAACAAATTCATGTTCATAGCCTAAATTTTCTAAACTCAGCTCAGTAGGAATGCTGGTAGAAATCTCTCTCATGCTTTTTATTTCACCAACTGTTAAAGCACTGCAGTGTTGTTGTTCCCTTTAATAAAATCCTGATCTTCTTTAAACTTGCCAGCTGAGAAAATCTTTGATTTTGAAACAATATCTGTGATTTTATTTTGATTATACTAACCTCTACAATAGTCAGAGAAGACAGACTGCGTTAAGATGAAGTGTAGCTCTGAAAGTTGGGAAGAACTCATTCAGTTAACATTAGAAACCTGGTTTCATTTACACGGTCAGGGAACAAGCTTCAGTTTATATTGCTTCATTTGACACAAAGTGGATGATGGCACAACCAGGTTTGGAGGCATACATCATTAGTGGAAAAATCCCCCCAGAGACAGACAATGGTCACACACGTTCACACACACACACAGCTGTCGCCACAACCTCACCTTTACAGGTAAATGTCCGGACTATCATAAAAGAGCCCAAGTTTGTCCTAAATGTTTCTCAGTTTATGCCTCTCGTTAACTCTTGCGTTGAGCGGCGTTTACGTTGAGGAGAGCATCAGGATCATCATGTACAAAAGAAAGAAACTCCATTAACACGATTCCAAAGAGTTAACTGAAGCATCCAGTCTGATCTGTTGGGGTTTGTTGAATGTTTGACTTTTCTTTGTTTTTGACTTTTGCAGATAAGGAAAGACTTGACATCCAATGGAATTCATGTTTACCCCCAGAGAGAGTACGATGAAGATCCAGAGGAGCGCGTTCTCAACGACAGAATCAGGGTAAGGATTTTTAGCTTTTAAATGACTCACAGGAAGTACCGATAAAGAATTCGTCAGATTTCAGGACGGTGCATGCTTGTTGCACAGGATTGGCTGCCAGAACAGATGTTTTGTCATTTCTGAGTGATCAAACTAACTAAGTATAACGGCCATAACAGCAATAACAGGACCAAATATTTCAGTTTTCTGTTGACTTGTTTCTATGGAGATTGTCTTAACGGGATAACCGATGACTTTTCCAGGAAAGCATTCCCTTTGCTGTCGTGGGAACTGACAAGGAGCACCAGGTGAATGGAAAC
Source organism: Poecilia formosa (assembly GCF_000485575.1). Classification (NCBI taxonomy): domain Eukaryota; kingdom Metazoa; phylum Chordata; class Actinopteri; order Cyprinodontiformes; family Poeciliidae; genus Poecilia; species Poecilia formosa. Next base: position 868,940 of record NW_006800159.1, on the reverse strand, counting down.
AAGGTGCTGGGCCGGAAGACGAAGTGGGGAATCATTGAAGGTGAGTTTTGAGTTCCAGGCCTGTTTTTAAGGTTTAGGCTTCTCACTGTCTGTGGTAAAGACATCAGGATCCCCGCTTTGGCGTGGCAGACTTCAACAGCTTTAACAGCTGCTCCCTCTAGACTGCGGATTGTTTTGTGGATTTCTTGAGAGTTGCTTTAATGGTGGGAAAATACTCGTTAATCAGAATGTCTCTGTGAAGGTTAGCACAGAAAAGTCGAAGTTTAACTGAAGCAGAGAAGTGGTGGTGAAGTCAGTGGGGTTGGTGTTTTGTTTTTTGTTTTTTTTTCCACGTGCCGAAATTCTGGAAAATTATATATGAGTGCAAAGTTGCTCTAAAAGTTGCTTTAAAAGTTCATTAAGAGTGTCAACTTTGCATTATTCAGTAAATAATGAAACCTTTTACGCAAAATTCCTTTAAAACTTTCACTAAAAGTGAATTAAAAATGTCAACGCTGCATTAAAAGTTTTGTTTGCCGAATGACACTTCATGACAACAGCCGTAAACATTCATATGTTTATGACAGTGTTATCTTAGTTTTATGCACAGCCCGACAAATAAAATGTTACCAACACTTCCTGAACCAACATGGGCTGAAAGGTCACTGACATGAAGAAGACATCACTCCAAAAGAAATTACAAATAACAGCTTGCAAGTGAAAGTATTTAATATTTTGAGGACATCTGATTAAACTAAATGGAAGTATTTGGCTGCCATGATCATTGTTGACACCGTTCCAACTGTGGATTTAGGGGGTGGCAGCATCATGGTGGGAGGCTGTTTAGCTGCATAAGGGACTAGTGGGCTTCACAACAGAGATGACAGCATGAGGAAAGAATTTTGTGAGAAAATATCGAAACAACACCTCAAAGCATCAGGGAGACAAATAGGTTTTCGACATGAATGACCCGAAGGATGCTGCCAGATTAGTTCCTAACAGACCAAGTTACAGCAGGTCTGTCTGGAGTGATGGGCCAACATTACAGCAAACTGATGTGAGAAGCATGTGGACAGATATTCAAAACACTTGACCCAAGTCACAAAGCTTAAAACAGGAAGGGCTTGTTATTTGTCCTTTTATATGTATTGAATTATCTGATGTAACTGAAGCATTTCAAAAACTAGACTGGACGCTATGGAGGACAGGTTCCAAACATCTGGTGTATTAAAGGATGTAACTGAGAACGGTGAGAGCTAATCTGTTGTTTTCTTTTCATGCAGTTGAAAATGTGGCTCACTGTGAATTTGCAAACCTGAGAGATCTTCTTATCAGGTGAGTCTGACTTTACTGCTCATCTTTATTGGAAAGGAATTTATTTTATTAAATGGTCAGTTTCCTGATAGCATGAAAACTGTCCAGATTTATAGTTATGTAAATCTGGAGTTTATGAAATTATTAAAAATTATTGTAAGGAAAAACTTGCCAGTTATTCACTAATAGTCTATATGGCTCAACTTCACATACATTAAGTGAGCTTATTGAGAAAATGACTAACTTTATAGAGTTGAAATAGTTTAACCACATCACTAATGTGAAACCTGGAAGCAGAGCCTCTTAAGCAGCACATCTGAGTGGAGGTTGTCATAGAGACAGTTTACAGGTTAGAAAGTTTTAATTTTAACGCCATAATCACAAAACAACTTTTGGCTAGGTACGATTTAGATTTTTTTTTTTCCTTTTTTTGAGAAGAGGTGTTGACTTCTTGATCCTCCAATCGAAATGCTATAAAAAATGTGAATGTTGCTAGAATTGATCTAACTTGGTCGATGCATCCCTGCACTATTCCACTGGATTCAAATCTCTCCTAAAGCTCAGTCTGGGCTTTCTGCCGTTTACTTGGATTCCCTCTGGTAGATTTTCTACCAGGTCAATCAGCGAACAGAAGAAACTTTGAATAATGACTTCAATTCTCTGCTCAGCTGTATAATTGTACTCTGCCTGTAGTTTTAGCAATGGCAGCGGAGGAAGTGAGTGAAGCCATTCAGTCTTTGTTCAATAACATTCAATATATTGAATATTAATTCAATATATTGAATTAACATTAACAGCCACTTCGTTCAGATCAGCCCTTCTCTATGCCCAGAGGAGGATGGTTGTTTACAGCACAGGAAACTTCTGGTTAGCTTCATAGCGTCGATACGGAGCGTTACATACGTCACGGACAAACATTTGTGATTGGGTAAAATTTAAAATCTCAAACGAATCCACACCTCCACGAAGCAATCGTTTCTCAGTAGCTAAAAGTCCAGACCTTCTGGACGAAGAAGAAGGAGCTGGTTTTCACCAGCCTTTATTAAACACTACATTTTAGTAATGCTTGGTTATTCAAGCATTACTAAAATGCTTGAATAACCATTGCTGAGGAACACATTTTTAGCACACATATTAAAACATGAACATGTGGGCCTGGGTTAAGGGCTACCTGCTGAACTCTTCAGTATGACTGTGGCTTCAGATGTTTCCTGTAGGAATTTTTTTTTTCTTCCACATCAGCACTTTTCACTGGAAACCAGTTTGTATCAGAGCCACTGAGCTGAGAAATTCTCACCGACTGTTTTCTGCTCAGGTCTCACCTGCAGGACCTGAAGGACGTGACCCACAACATCCACTATGAGTCGTACCGCGTGCGACGACTCAACGAGAGCAACATGAACTTCAGCGAGTTGGTTCTGTCCAGCTGGCCCCTGAAGAACGGGACCGACACATGTGAGACAGAGAGCCAGCTCTGATCCGTCCGTCGTCCTCCCTGTCCTCCTGAGCGCTCGCAGGCGTGAGGCTCTGCCCTCATGTCACGGTGAAACACGGGAGAAATCTTTTCTTCTTTTTTTTTTTTTAAACAATGGGGACCAAGTAGTGGAATACTTTGTCTGAGAAATGTGGGAGGTTTTGATGTAAGATAGAGGAAATGAATTGCAGCTAGATGTGTTGGACAGGGAGGTCACAGTGACGACCTGGGAGGACGAACAGAAGCTGGATTAATGGAGGCTGTAGTTCAGCCTCCGGGTGAACACACACTTTGTTATGATGTCCACAGACATGTTGGCCTTGCAGTGTGGAATTATGCTCAGTTCAGATGTTGCAGCGTGTAAAACAGGTGAATAAAGCGTTAGTTAGAAGCCCCTGCTGTGCCAAGAACTTACCTTTTTCTCCACTGAGTTTTTAATCTGACAAATTATGCCATTAATTACCTGCATGTGTGGTTTGAGCTGCGATTTTTTTTTTTTTAGGGCTGCCATTATTTCATAAATTTGATCTGTTAACGATAGCGCTAACTGACTGTAGAGTATACGAACTAAAAGATTTAACTATAGGATTCGGTTTCCTTAATATTGTCATCATTTACTAGCTGTGTTGATTTGTAGGATTCCATGTCCACACTGGACAGATCTGGGAACCGACTCTGACGTGGTGTTCAATGTGTTAAGCCCAAAGTAGTGTTTCTGTTAAAGCTGCAGTATGTAACTTTTATAAAATATATATCTTTTTGACATATTTGTTTAACCTGCCACCATGTCCTGACAGTTTGCATGAGACAGATATTCTATGAAAAGATCGATCCTCTCCACCTCCTCTCTGTGCTGCTATTGCCACGAAATGAACTGACCAAAATGAACCAGTCAGAGCCAGGAGGAGGGGCTTAGCGCTGTCAATCGTTCTTGTAAACTAGTTGCTGTTTATGTGTCATCATTGGTGGCCATGACAGCCTTAGCATTCACAACAGGCTCTACTGATGGGGAGAAGCTGCATCATAGCAGAAGAATCTGTACACCAGCATGATTGACAACGCTAAGACCCTCCTCCTGGCTCTGATTGATTGTTTCTAGTTTGCAGCAGAGCTGAATTTTTTCACAGATTATTTGCCTGAAGCTATACTGTCATGACAAAGTGACAGTTTAGACATATATGTGTAAACACACACACACACACACACACACACACACACACACACACACACACACATATATATAAATAAAATTTGTTTTTTCATAACAGTTACATTCTGTAGCTTTAAAGCTTCTTTAAAGCTTGATGTCCACATTAAAGTGCCAAAATATCACAAAACATTCTCAATTTTCATTTGTGTTTCAATTTAAAGTGTAACTTTTACAGAAATGTTTTTAAAACAAATCCTTGTTCTTGCTGGTTCATTTCGGTTCTTTTCAACACGAGTGGACATTCAGGTGCAGCTTTGCTCAGTGCGCCACCTGGTGGAGAAAAATTTAAAAACATCCATTATCAAACGCTTTCTGTCAGGAAAACCTATCTGTGAACAGTAGAAGAAGGAAATGTCTCATGCTTAATGAACATCCTCAGAAAGTGTTTAATGAGTGTTTAGTAAGCCATGTGTTTGTGTTCCTACTGAGACTGAATAGCTGTGAAACATGTAGCATGAAAACTAAGAGTGTTTAATAAAGGGAGCTGCCTTTTTCAACATGTTAATCTTGTCCACTGCTTCAAGATTAGCTGTCGCTTTTCACATACTTCATGTTTCCTTTAACACTGTGGCCAATTTTACAAAACACAACACAAAGTTAAACTAGTTATCTGTCATTTTCTTCAAACACACAAAATACATTTACTTACTTTTTATAGACAGAACTTTTTATATCTGTGTGATAAATGGTAGAACATGCAGAGCCCTGCGAAAGAGGGGGACATTTTCACATTTTGTCACTTTACAACTACAAAGTTTAATGTTTAATGTAATTACTGGCATTTACCATGACAGACCAACATAAATTAGTGCGTCATTGTGAAGGGGAAGAAAAGCGATACCTGGTTATTAAAATGTTTGTTTTAGAAATAAAAAAAATCTTCAAGATGTGTCTTGTGTTCAGTCTCTAAAGTTTGTCAGATTGAGCTGAATGAATCAAATTTCAGGTCTTACAGACTCACAATTGAATTCAGATCTGGAGCAGCATTTTATCCACACATGAACTGTTTCTAAATCTGTGAGTAAGGATCTCCCCCACCCCCATTGTTGCTTGTTGGGTTCTCAGAGTAATCGATATCTTTATCCAATTGATTAAAAAAATAAATTATTTCAAAGATAATCATTTGTGTCAAAATTGATAAAGTATCCCATTTCATTTACCCAAATCATTAAACTCTGCTGGAGCATCCACCTGTGACCCTCTGTAGCCTATAAAAAGGGTTTTCAGAGAAACTTCCTCATGAGCCAAAGGGACAGAAAAAACAAGAAATGCCAAACGATGCTGCATGCCAGCTGTGCTAATGCTACGACACTGATATTTCAGAGCAACTTAAAAAGTTTGGTCTGAATATTATTTTCATTTAAAGCCCAACCACTGTGTTCTGTTAGTATATTGTCAATATATTGTCTCTTCTGCCTGGAAATTGAGCTGCTAGCAGACATGACTGTCATGACACTAACAGCCTTCAGTCAGAGGCCTCTTCAGATTTGTTGCAGGACTGACTGCTAAGTAGATCCTTGCTCCTCACTGCGTCACCGTCCACAACGACTCTTTGAAGATAGTTGGATGATAAGAGAGGCGAGAAGACATGTTTTCCTCCAGGATAAATAAAGTGATTTTTAATTTAATTTTAACCTGATTGCAAAGTTCCACACCAGGCAACACTTTGTTCTACTGAAAAATGTTAATCAGCTCACGGCTGCTAAATAGTGAAGCAGCAAAACAAACCAATGTGTCCACATCAATTAGCCCTCTGTTTACTGGTAAAAGCATTAAAGGCCAACATGGCTGACAACTCAGGTTACCGCAGGTGACAAAGCAGAATATAGCAGCCTGCTCTGCTGTGTAGTTAATTAATAAAAGAAATATTATACAAAAATTTCTAGAAAGAAAATTGATTCCATTTGGAAAAATATGCTTAGTATGTTTTGAAACGGAATTTATTTTAGTTTAGAACGATCCATTTTTTTGTCCTTCTCTTTTATTTATAATTGAGGGGAAAGTGGAAGCACAAAGAGTCACACTAATGACAAGCAGTTATGATTTAATAAAATAACTGCTTAACTGAATCAAATGTGCATATTTTCCTTAAGTTTGGCAAACAGGAAAGGGATACACAAATCATATATTTTTCTAAACAAAGTTTGAATTGTCCCCTACTTATTAACCAATTTAAAATGTAATCATAATATTATTTAGCATATTTTTCTGTTAATGACAAAAATATTGCAATCTTGATCTGGCGCTGTGACAGCTGGTGTTTGGCTTCAAAGCTTTATCTGTAAGGCAACGTTTAAATGTACAAGAAATAAAGGAAGCATCAGACTTACTTGTTCTGAGTTTATATAGTTTTGCTTTCTTAAACGAATGACAAAGAATATTGAACTTTTTCATATTTTTTGCATTTTTTAGATGAACCTGTAAAAGCTGTGCAGTCAGTTCTTTTTTTTATATAAAATCTTTTTGTAAGGATTCCAATCAAAATCATCCTCATGATGAGTGGAAGTAAACTATATTTATTTTTATTTAAAACCAAATTCTTGCATTTCTCCAGAACATTTTAATTCTAACAGACAATCAACTTCCTAAACTTTTTGTAGTTTAATTCAACATCACAGATCTGATTTTGTGACTTACTATCAGCAATTCCACAGCAAAAACGTTGCTCGGGAGTTTGCCTGATTCAAAAGTTGCGTTTCTTTAGAGGTCCTCCACTGCCACCTGGTGGTCATTAGCCAAAGTAAGTTCAGCTCCAGCATCAGAACACAGAGAAAGACAACACAAACATCTATTAGTTTCAACAATGTCAGTAAATTGTCAGTTTTTATTTTACTGCTTAGTTAAACTTGTGCTGTACAAGGGTTGTAACAAAATAGTGACAGATGACCAAAAAGACTGCAGACAGTAATAGAAATGATTTGTCTTAGAAAATGACCTGGGGTGACGATCCGTAGAAAGGTTAGTTGTTTGCAGCTACGAAATGACTGTGCATGAGAGCTCATGATATGTAAACAGACATGTGAATTCAGTGGAAGCTCATCAAAGGCAAAATACAGAAAGCACAGAAAAAAAACAACCCACAGTTGTGTTTCACACTGGGAGTCAGCGTTGGAGAACACAGGATGAACTGTCTAGGGCCGATGAAACAGAAATATTAGTCATCCTTAAAGACACAACATTTTACTACTATATGTACCTTCAAAGGATTATTCAGGATTTTGTTGTGAGAAAGGTCTGTAGGCAATTAATACATAAATCCATCGACCTGCTATAGATGCCAAAAAGACTTCATTTATTATGAACCCAGATCGGATGGTCCTGGAGGCTTAAGCTAATGGCTAGTCAGAGTGGTACCAAGATGAAGTGAACCTTCAGTGCAATCAAAAAGTCTCAATTGTACTTTATAAACCTAGAACTATTGTCATGTTTCCATTCTGTTATTTATATTGGAAATTGCAGCAATAGGCAGCACATCACAAATGATCTTCCTGTGGCTCTGTAGGCAGAGATGTTGTCTTGTGATCAGAAGGTTGTAGGTTCAATTCCAGCTTCTTCCTGCCAAATTGCCTACCAGTATGTGTCTTGGCGTATAAATAGCCTGGGTGAATGTGACTCTAGTGTAAAGCTTTAAGTTCAGTCTGTTTACCAGCTGTGAGGAAACCAATGCCTGAAACAAAAATTGTTTGCTTAACTGCTATAGTTCAGTTTTTGTTATGCAGCCTTAAGACCGGCTTTACCGACATGAACTTTTCAACTCCAGAATTTGCTTGCACATAATTTCAGTAAAGTCCACAGGGTGTTAAATTAAAAGGCATAGCAAACAGCAAACACTGATTTGGTTTAGAACATAATTGGTGTTAAAAAACTTTGTTCTGCTTTCTTAGTCAATTCAGTGCTGAACTGCCTGAAGCAGAAGAGCATGAAAACAATTCCATGGCATTCTGTTTATTTTAGAGATGGACGAACACAGTTGCAACTTTTGTGACTGTTTATGTTCACATACATGTCTATTCACTAATGTTGTCTTAAACAAAAAAGAATTAATTAAAAGTTGCAAATTAATTTGATTCCCATTTTTAAAAAATTCCCAAACTCATTTAAACCTGAATTTTAACAATTTTAACAAGTTTAACCATTTTAACGTGTTCCATCACGTATATGTGCTTTATATTGATCTGGTCTCTGTAGTTCAGCTCTCCCTGTCTCCCACAGGAAGTCCAGTGGTGATGCAATGCCCCCCACGTCCAGTTCCAGTCTAAATAATCATGGTGGTCCCTGAAAGGATTTTAAAATCCTCCATGAATCATTATGAACTCCACTTTAGTTTTCCCCTTCTGGGATTAGCCATGAGTGTCAGCCCAACCAATATAATCTGGATTTACACATCAAATGAATTTGTCAAGAGGATTATCTACTACAGGTAAGATACTAACTGCTCATATCATCTTGTCTGAACTGCACCTAAAAAAAACGTGAACTATCCCTTTACTGAGTTCCCAAATAAACCAAGGACTGAAAGTAAAAGGTTGCGCTGAAGCCAGATTGCGGGATTATCTCCGGGTCTTCCCCACGTTTCTTTTTGCTCCAGTAGTTTTGTCAGTAATAAGCTTCCATAGAATCCTCAGAGATCTTCCCCTTTTCTAAAAATTAGACAATGTAAACATTGCTCAGCCATGGCAGAGGTTGAAGTAACACATTATAAGTTTTTATGTATATCACACTCTGTATTTTTGCTGCCACATTCAGCACAATGACAGTAAATATAACATCACAGCTGAAGATCCCATTATTCCGCAGGGAGCAAACAGCAATACAAAGTCGACACAGACTTGCACAGAGGAAAATATACTTCAGTATTTTATGAAGATTTAAAAACTTGAAGTTACTGGTCATGATGTCAATGGCGTCCAAGAGTTTAGATCATTTTGCTTAACAGGGCCTGAAATGTCACAACATAAATAATAATAATAATTATATTGTTAACGATAATAATAGTAAACAGCAATTATTGAATAAGCTCAATTAAGGTCACACTTGAAGCAAAAGCTGAAACAAAAGAGTCGAAAAATGCCATTTTCAATAAATAAATTCTAAAAGTAAGACACACATTTATTTAAATAAATAAATACATGAATAAATAAATAAATGTCTGTACACCAATGAGATGCTGAACGTCTAGAATTAGCTGTCTCCAGGCAAAAACATGCGTGGGGTTGGGCCCCCACCCTGCTTCACAGCGCTCAGAACTCTGCTGCCCGACTCTGGTCTGACTCCATCAGGGGGGACAGAGGAGCGCCGGTGGACCCGTCCAGAAACCAAGATGGCCGACTCCCAGAGTAACAGGAAACGTTACTGCTTTTCCTTTTTTGCCTTGAAGCAGATATATTTGAGCATGTCTAATGTCTGGGAGACTCAAAGCTTTAGTGATATGGATTCATGACCTCGGCTGTGTTTCGTTACCAGCAACAGGGCCTTCTGGCTCAGACTCTAACTCTTTAAAACAGTTAGGCACCATGGTCAGAACCCACAAGGAATGACTGGTCAGAGTTAGGTGGTCTCAGAGACCCCACTCACCACTACCTTCTATATGCACATTTTCCCTGAACCTCTTTATCCAGCCATGTTGGGTTTACTCCCTTGTTGTTAGAACATTTGTAGGAGGTTATTTTCTGTGCTTATAAGATGATTTTATAAACTGTCTAAGGTTTGCACTTATCATTGCAAGAAGCCTTTCCAGTTCGCTTCTCAATCAAACCAGAATCAATCAGCATAAAGACTTAAAGGGCCAGTATTATGTGTTTATCATGTAGTGCCATTTCACAGCACAATCATGTAACTATGTTAATTTCATTTGTTATAAAAATGCTCTACATATAAAATATAGCTTCAAAGTAACTTGACTTTGTAATTTAACGCCTCGAAATTGGGTCTCTGTCTCTTTAAGATTCGCCTGCTGCTTCCGAAACATCCAAATGCAAATGTCTACATTTTCTTGGGTAATTTTGTCTTAATTGCTGCTCTGAGTTTGTTGTTCTTTTAGAAAATGAGCTTTTTTTTGAGACGACTCCAAAGGCCAGATAGCGATTAATCAATCACAAATACTTCAATAATCGATTCATCTGATTAAATGTTTCAGCCCTACTGTAGACAGGACAAATATTCTTCTCTGTACCTTTACTTTTCTTTTAAAGTACGAGTGAAACCTTGTCTTAGAGTGAATACTGACATGCTTAAGTGTGAAGTTTAAGGTTTAGATAGAATCACTCACAACAGAGGACTCTTCTTCTCAAACCTTTTTAGTTTATAGTTTGGAAACTTAATCAGTGATGTCCATTTATATCTGATGGCTGTTTAGATGTTTATTACCATTTATTACAGTTCATTCCTTCTGGGAGCTTACTTGGTGTTCAACATTTTGGTTTTTCATTGTTTTGTCAGTGAACACACCAGCACAGCCAGATTCCACTATCGACTTTACTATTATCCACTTTGTAACAGAACCATGTCATAAACATCCAGAACAGAAATATATACCACACAAATTCCATCTCACCTTCGTTTTTCATACCACTTCAAAGCCTAATGCCAAAAACAAAAAACAGCCTCTGATTGTGGTTTCTAGAGCGAGTCTCTGCCTGTTGACGAGACGTTCTTCTAATAAACACTGAATTCACCGAGCCTTCGTATCATCTGCTGAAGAAATCTGGCTTTGCAAACTGCATCCCCCCCCCCCGGTGGTGCTAGAAGCATCAGAGCCACACAAGTTCAAATGCTCTAAAATAACACTAACATCAGGTGTTTTCTGATTAGAAAAAGGTGAGAAAAAAAAATAAAAAATCAAAACCATTGAAACGCAAACCTCAAGTTTGGAGGGGGTGAAAAAAAATTCTTCGACTGAAAATCCTCTGCTACCTGAATGTGTTTAGTAGCTGCAGTGCAGATGTGGCAAAAAAAAAAAAATGTCACTGAAAGTCCCGAAGCGGATCCGTCTGCAGCGTCTCTACACCCCCATGTCACCGTCATACGAAAACAGAGGAGCCCATAGATGATTGCAAGAACCAAACAAGTCAAATAAGCGTGCAACTACCCCTCACGTACCCCCACAAAAAAAGCTGATGTAAACAGTTGTTTTCAGATCTTCTTTTGACTTCTTTTATGTTTATTTGTCTCATTTGTTTCTTTTTTTTGTTTGTTTTGTTAGATTTTTTTTTTTTTTTTGGATTTCAGTTAAGACACAGAAATGGGGGAGTAAAAGGTGATCCTGAAGAAGGGAATCTGTGAGTCAGTGACACACACACTTCACACACAGAAGCAGGAAGAAAAACAAAGAGAGATATTAAGATGGTCCGTCCTTATTTACTTGGTGGTTTTCTGTCCAGAAATGCAGAGTCTGAAACTGAGCGAGAGGAAAGGAAACCTTGGATCCCTTCTGAGGAACAAAAAAAAAAAATGGGCAACAAGGGGGATATTACAAGGAGAGATGACACGTGTCAGCACTCATGATCTTCAGGAGTTATATTTGCTTTACTTACATACAGTATACGTTTTAGTGTGTTTGCAGTGTATGAGCTTATGAGTTCAAACAGCTAAAAAAAAAATCTTCATCTCCATCGAACAAAAAGTCTTTAGCCTCCTCTTTCCCTCCTTGTTGCATGTGGGGCGTGTACGCTCTCCCCTCCGCGTCCGTTTAGTTTTTAAAAAAAAACTCCTTCCAAGTCCACAGAGAGGCTTTCTCCTCCGACTAACAGCCTTCTGCTGATTGTGAAAAAGAAACTTGCTGTCAGACAAGACGTCACACCAAGCTCTTCACGCCACCATCTTGGGGCGCCATGCCTCTGGGCGTGGCATGTCCCATCCTGGACCTTCCTGCCTCTCAGTCTGCCTGCCAGCGAGGGAGTCCATTCAGATGGCTGAGGAGGGGGGCGTAGGGGGGCGGGTGAGGAATGGGCTGGGAGGGAAGAGGAGGAGTGATGCAGGGACAACTCGGTGTGAAAAGGACGAGGACGGGTTGAGGAGGAAGGTTGGAGTACGGCGGTCAGTCTGATGAGGGCTGGGCCGTCTTACTCGATGACCATGCAGTGGGGCAGGTGCTGGGCGTAGTACTTGAAGAGCTCGGCCGTGGCTCCTGGACAGTTGGTCAGCTCCAGTTCCTCCAGCTCCTGCAGCTGGATGAGACCTGACAGCCCGGTGGTGGTCAGCAGGGGGCAGCCTGGAGGCACAGAGGACAACAGTCAGCCCAGCTGCAGCTGCCCCTCCCTCACCTGATGCACAACAACATTCATCAAACAGCATCAGCTGGTTTACTGCAGCTGAGCAGGGATCACCACAGCTCACCGTGAGAAAAGATCTCAGCATCTGCTGCATAATTTAACAGGTTAGTTTTTGGAAACGATCACAAAAGCTTTAACGAGAAAAGGAACAACGATTAAAGCTGTAGTGTGTAACTTTTATTAAAAAAAAAAAATTACATATTTGTTGAAACTGTCACTGTGTTGTAAAAGTATGTTATGAGACAGATTACATTTCACATTTAGACTTTACAGTTCCATCATGCAGGACCTTTTTGTGGGATTTATAGGGAAACAAATCATACCTGCCAGAGACAGCAGGCGGAGGCTTCTCATTCCAAACAAATGCTGCAGACCAAAATCCTGCACCTGAAAAACACAGAAAGTTTTTTTTATGATTAAAGACCAGGCTGAGAGGAAACATGCAGTATGTCTACAACCTGATTCTTTCCTAATTTAATTCCAACCACAAGTTAAAATATGTCTTCTCATGACATTTCATGGGAAACCAACACAGAGTAACCCATAATATTAAAGATGCAATTTCTTACAAATAAAATGATCTTGGTCTGGACTTTGATTAGGTTGATCAATAATTCTTGGAATAATCTAAATTAATGAGTTACAACCACATTTAATTTCCCTTTGGGATTATTACAGTATTTTTGAATCTGAATTTGACTCAATTCTGCCCAGCTTTTCCATCCAGCTGAAGACATCTCCACAGCTTAACTCTGCCACTACCATGCTTCACTTTGGGGATGTTCCTTTCAGAGTGATGTCATTATGCACCAATTTGATTCAAGTAAAAATACATTAAAGTTTGTGGGAGCAAACTGACAAGATGTGGAAAAGTTCCAAGATGTGTGAATCCATTGTGATGCACTGAAGCTGAAAGTGGTACATAAAGATCTTTTTTTTTTTTTTAATCTAAACTTTTCCTTTGTGACTCTTTAGCATGAAACTAAAGAAACAAATGAAGACAGAAGGGTTTGTTTAATAAACTAGAGGTCATATATAAGATAATTCTTGTGAGAATTATCTTATATAATTCTTACAAGAATTATATAATTCTTGTGAGAATTATATATAAATAGCCATTTATTTATAGCCTAAATAAATGGCTATAAAAATTAATAATGATGGTAATAAGTGGAGGCTTGTTATGATAAACTAACATTTATCTACAGGTTGTACAATTTCTTATGAAAAATGCACAACAATGTTATGACTCTAAAGCCATATAATGACTTTTTTTATGCTTACCAGTTTTTTACCTACATATTTTCCCAAATGTCCTGTTTACAAATGTAGCACCATGTTGTGTTATCACGCTGTAACCATGGTAAGTACAGGCTGCTGTTCACAATGCAGGCCTGAGAACATCTCCAGTGGTCGGCTTTGCATTTTGTAATTTCTTTCTTGTTTTGTTCCACTTCCTGCTTTGCATTACCTGACAACACCAGCGCAGATAAAGGCTTCTTAGTGAGGACATGGTGGACAGGTAGCCCAGCCCCGTGTCAGTGATTCGCACACACCTGCAGAGAAACACAACACATCATCATCACTGCAAGTCAACTGGAAGAGCTTTGCTAACAGTTTGAGTTTAAATTGATTTAACTGATTTATTTATTTTTTTGCTTTTTACATGACTTTACTTTTTAACAGACATCATAATGTTTTTGAGTTTGGAGATATTTTCAGTCAGAAGGCTGTGTTGACTTTGGTCCTTCTTGGCTATCTGGAAGCTTCGGCTCAAAAAAGTTGATTTTTTTTTTTTTTTACAGAATACCGGCTCTTTAAAATGTGAAAGGGTAATCAGGTTTTCAGATTTTCTGATTTATATTTAAAAAATGATGAACTTTCCAATAATCAAGGGGCATGAATACCTCTGCAGAGCAATGTACAATGTTTCTAATTACTTTTTTTTTTTTTTACAATATACCTTAAGATGCCTCTAAAAAAAAAAGTCCGTTAAAGACTACAATGTAAACTGATGTCTTCATGTTTGACTTGAGTTCAGGTTCTGACTTCTTTTATGTGGATAAAAGCACAAAAGACCCCAAACTCCCTGACCTGTCTAGCACCAGCTCCTCCAGTTTGTGCAGGTCGCAGGCGATATACTCCAGGGCCATGTCTGTGATCCGGGGGCACCAGGACAGGTCCAGGCTGCGGAGCTTTCGGAGGTTCTCGGCCACCAGCTCCACGCCGTCGTCTGTGATCTTGGAGCAGCCTGAGAGGCTCAGGGCGGTCAGGTTGGGCAGGCTGTGCACCATGTTTACCACGCCGTGGTTGGTGATCTCCCAGCAGGACTGGAGCCGTAGAGTGTGGGTGGTGTAGCCCTGTGAACACATTTTCATTCTGGTTATGTAACTTAATCAGGAGAGAAATGACCAAGCCGGAGCGGGATGTTTAGCTTTGCTTTCTCTCATTCCTCCCTAAAGAAGTAAGGGAACAGTAAGTGAACGCAGACAGCGAGGTGTGACGCTCTTGTTTTGACAGGCTACCTGTTTGGCTGTGAAATAGGCCATGGCCGTGTCAGTGACGTGGTAGGCCTGCAGGCTCAGCTCTGATAGGTTGGGCAGGAGCTGGGAAATAGCAGCGATGGCGTCATCCGCCACATTGATGCAGTCACTGACGCTGAGGGAAGTTAGCCTGGCATTGAGACTGGACCACAGGCCAGCTTCTGTGAAGTCGTTGCAGCCTGACAGCTCCAGGTGCATCAGGCCCTGCATTTGCTCCAACATGACCTGCAAAATAAAGGTCAACACATCCGGCATGATGGCTGAGACACTGATACGCAGCACAGCTGAGCCATGTAAGCAGAAGAATGTCATAAAATGGATATTTTCAACTCATAACTGTAACTGTAAATGCTATATTCTTTCTATGGTTGTAATGATAGTAAAGTGTTAACACTGCAGCCCTTTCTTTCTGGGGTTGAAGCTCATCAGAGGTTTGGTTGCATGTTTGCAAAACTTATTATAGGTCGTCCTGATTATGTATTTATTTATCTGTAACCTGTCTGTAAATGACAGGAGGTTTTAACATGCAATTGGTTTCACCATAATTACATTCCAGATATCTGAAACTGGTTTGTGTAATAGGTATTAGGTCTAATACCTATCAGTAAATTAAGATATCTCTAATTATATTTTGACTACACAATATAGGTATTTATATCTCTAAATACATTCTGACTGGTAGAAATTTCACCAAATTTACCATTTTTGTGTAAGTTTCAATTTTATTTTCTTTTGCAAAGATTTTTTGATACTGAAACAGTTAAAACATTACAGTACAACATACAGATTAATCACTTTTCTTTAGAATAGTGATTAGTTACTATTAAAATACATTTTCTTCAGTTAAATTAAGCTAAAAGAAAAAATGTTTTTCTATTATTGAAAATATAATAATAAGATCATCTTTTTATGTGATTTTGTAGTTTTAAAAAATATTATTATTATATATTTGTGTCTTTATTAGTTGTTGCTGATTATGATGAATTTAAGATATCTACAACAAATTACTATCTGAAACACATATTTCACATATCAACAAATAAATGATGACTAGTCATAGAATAAATCTGAGATATCTCACTTTTTGTTCTGACTTTTCATAATCCCAGTTAAAGATGTCTTGAATCACACAATAATTCAAGATATATTAAGCAGATTTTTAGATAAACGATACATAGATTTAAGTAGTGCAAATTATTAAACTGTAGATATACTGAAATAAAATAACTAGCCTAAAGTAACTTAAAAATGCCCAGAGCATCAATTTTGACTATAGTTCAGATTCCTCTTAAGATTTCTGCAAATGAATGACTTAATTAGATGCGTCATATCACAGCAGAGACAGGGCAACACTATCAAAGCACTTCAGCGAACTGCTCCACAAAAAAGCAAAGAAGATGAATTTATTAAAGATGAATCTACCTAGCAGTGTCCGACAGAGTCAGGACAAATGGCCACAGCTGTGAGTGAGTTCAGTGCAGCACAATCATAAAGCATAAAGACCATGTAATAATGAAGTGCTTTGTAGCTACCAAACTATTTGGAAACCACCATTATGACAACGTGGAAAAATGTTTTTGATATTTTTGCAAATTTGACTAAACATAGAAAACCAACTACTCAAATTTACATAAGTATTCGACCCTTTGCCATGAAACTCAGAATTGAGCTTTTTCCACTGACCATTCCTGAGTTCTTATGTAAAGTCCACCTGTGGTAAATTCTGTTGATTGGACTTGATTTGGAAAAGAACACACCTGTCTATATAAGGTACCACGGATGACAGTGCAGGTCAGAGGTCAAACACCAAGCATGAAATCAAAGGAATTATCTGTACACCTCAGAGACAGGATTATGTTGATGAACAAATGTGGGGAAGGATCCAGAAACATTTCTGCTGCCTTAAAGCAGAGCGCTCAGTGGCCTTCATCATGGTTTGGAACCAGCAGGACTCAGAGCTGCCGGCCGTCTGAACTGAGTCACTGGGGGAGAAAGGGTTCAGTCAGGGAGGTGACCAAGAAACCGATGGCCACTCTGTCAGAGCTGCAGCGTTCCTCTGTGGAGAGAGGAGAACCTTCCAGCAGGACCAACCATCTCTGCAGCAATCCACCAGTCAGATTCAACAAAGCCAGAGGCTGGAACTGCTGCCACAGGTGGCATATTAAGCAAAGGCTGTGAATACTGTGGAGATTATCCTTTCACAAAAAGACTTCTTCCAGTCTTTTTGAGATTATGGGGGGTATTTGTTTGAATTTTGAGGAAATATATACTCTCAATATAATCTGGAATAAGGCAGAAAGATGTGGAAAAAGTGAAGTGCTGTGACTAATTTCTGGATGCACTGCAACTGGGAGCTGATGTTGGCACACACCTATTCCTAAATGACTGATCAGTATCAGGAATACTGAGTCCTGATCAAGAACATTCCTCTGTATAATCCTCCTTAGACTGAAGGGGAGCAGCAGCTGCTTCTGGATGTCATCATAAAGTCCTTAATACACACCTATAAGCTTCAGACCAACAAACTGTTATAAAGAAAATCTCACTTCCCAATTATTTTTGAATCTGCTGCTTTTTTTTCGCAGCACCTGCTGACTGCTTTTCCTATGGGAGCAGTCAGGATGCAACTTATTTTCAGCAGAGTGTCATCACTAAAGCTAAATGCCATTTCTTATGCACTAGTGCATTTGAGATTATCTACCTTCTAAAATGTACCTTTCAGCTCCACCAGGGAGATACTTTGAGGGACGTTGAAATAATCAATTTATGTAATTTACAGAAAATTTTATCTGATGATCCAGAAGTTCAAGCTTTTCACCAAAAGACAAAAAGAAAAACACATAAAAACAGGAATGTCCATATATAGATAACACTGCCAACAAATCCAGCCTTCTCCATGGCAACCACTCACTTATCCTAGAATAGAAACCTAGAACATTACGTATGGAGAGCCATCTGAGAGGATTTTTTCAAAGCATGATGTGCTTTTGTTCTCTGCAATGAAATCTGACGGTAAAGATCACAACAATGAAGCAATATAAAAATGTTTATTAGAACAAAAATTCATGCTGACTCATTTTAGTGACATCTGCCCTTCTGCTTTGGTAAAGAAAAAAAAATCTGCTGACATGAGCAGGAGTCCTGCTTCACACGCAGCACAGCTAAAAGTTGAAACTACACTAGCCCTAAAATGTAGGACTCCTGTGATCTGAAAGAAGTGTTTTCATAGCAAGAAGTTCACACAGTATCTAACAACACATTTAGCTCACTGGACACGACACTAGAATGAGACCAACGTTCTGGGAAAACCAAGAGACCCTACGCAGGTTTTGCAAATCATTACCTGGGATTTTAAACCACCTGCTATCAGTTCAGGTTTGACCAGTCCATATTTTCTAAGGTGAATACTGGTCTAATTCAAATGCTAAATTAAAGCCAATAAAACGATTTAAGTGTTTTGTTTTTGGGTTTTGACAAACAAAGGTTTCATAAATCTCCAACCGTGTTTTAAAAATGACTGTTCAGTGCAGAATTATCCAGTTTCAGACTGATCCGTCTATGTGCGTTAGATTTTCAGTGGGAATGATCACATTCCAGCCAGACTCATTAAAAAGTTTAAAAAATATCATTTTAGTTTAGGAAGCTTAGTAATTCCTTATAAGAAGCTTCATTGTCCCAAAAAAAACAAAAAAAAAAAACATCATCCTTCTATGATATCGTCTTCTTCATGGTTTTCGCCAGCAGTAACATTCGGGTGTTGATCACATGTGATGCATCATGTGATGTGAAAAAAAAAAAAATTCCATTTCAGTTTTGCGAAAGACATCTATTTCAATACGGCTGAAAAAACACCTCATCCTAGCACAAAAACCTCTGATCAAAAATGTGAATTTGTTCCAAATTGACGTATTTCCATCAAGCTAATTTATTTTGGTAATTTCAACATGAGCAATTCTATGGCAAATGGAAACACAGCTTCTGTCTACAAACCAGTGAAACTCAGCAGTGACTCAAGAAGGTGGCCTTCCTTCATCAGACAGTCACATACTGACCACCACTGGATAGCATTTCAATAGCAAGGCAGGTTACACTTTCACAAAATAATATTGTGACTTTCTAATTTTCAAAATCTCATAACACAATATTTCATTACACCCAGGCTGGCTCACTCTATGGAGCTTTGATCTTTTCTTCGATATCTTGGTTAATCTGTCCTTATACTTTCTGAAAACACTAAGTTAGCTTTCAACAAATGTAAAACAAAAATCTATCTGCCAGCTGGAAAAAAGAGCAGAGTGCAGTCAGTATGAGACAGCTGCACAATTCACAAACAGCAGATCAAACACTGCCAGCAGAAAAAAGAAGAATTAAGGAAAAAATTATGCATGATAAAAGTGTGTGTGGTCTTGTATTTGCTACATTTTAAGGACCATTTTCCTAAAACATACAACGTTGTGGGGACCGGCTGCTACTATTGGGCCCAAAGCCCGGGAATCATAAGATGTTCTGTTTTTGAGTTTGGGGTCAGGTTTAGGACTGAGGTGTGAATTGAGTTTAGGTTGGGGTCAGGATTAGTCTATAGAAATTCATGTAATATTAGTGGAATGAATACAAAGATCTTGTGTAGATGGACAGACATACTCTGTGTGTGTGTGTATAATACAGAGAGAGAGAGAGATATCACTCATACCTGAGAAGAGTTTCAATATTACTGAAGAGTTTAAACACTGATAATGACAATGATGTCATTATTGGAGAACATCAAGAACAAGCTTACCTCCAAACCAGCGTCTGTGATGGTTGACCTCTTGAGGCTGAGAGAACGAACCCCCTTCTTGGACAGTGGGTAGTTGTCGATAAACTCACAGATGTCGAGGTCCGAAACCCCCACTAAGCAGAACGACTGGAAGCCCCGCAGAGCAAAGGCCTGCAGACTGACAAACTCCTTCTCCCCATTGGGTAGTATGTTATAAAGCTCCTTGGCATGCAAGATGGGCGTCACCCCCTCCCAGAACTTGGGCTGGTACAGCACCTTGCGCCATGTCTTGCATACTTGTGCCAGCACACATTTTTCTGCCGTGGTGAAGTACCAGAGTAGTCGGTTGAGGAGCTTCTCATCCAGGACCAGCTGACGCTCCAGTAGTATGGGTTTGGGCAAAGTGAGGGGGGGAAGCTGACGAAGAGATGGCTTGAGCCCCACCAGAGGCTTCCCTGGCTCAAGGTCAGAGGGCAAGAGAGGTGCTGTTGTATGAGGCATCCCGGGGTTGTCCAAGTGATGCAGATGGTGATGATAGGGAAGAGAGGACGGCGGAGGGGGCAAGATGGAGGGCACAGAGGAGGACTGGCATAGGCGGTTCTTAGCAGCAGGCGTCCCCTTGGTGATACTCGCACTGCCCAGACCGTTAGGCTGGCTGGGGGGCAACTTCACCATACCATTGCGAGTCATGCAGGGAGACTTCAGCTCACTGGGGGTGGACATGTTCAACATTGGGAACCTGCAGGAGAAAGGGAAATACAGTCAGGCCTTCTGTCTGTAGGCAGTTAATACAAATGGTCAAATTCACATAGTTGTGTCTGTCAGGACAGAGTAGGTTACTTTCGCAATGCCATCAATAGGCCTGTCACGATAACAAATTTTGCTGGACAATAAATTGTCCCAGACGTTATGGTGATAAACAATAATATTGTTGTTTTGAGACCATTTTCAAGTAATATAATGATAATGGCATAATAATGCAAGAACACATTGTGAAATATCAGTAAACCTTAAATTCTAATGAACAGTTAACACTAGAACTGTAAGGCACTGTAAATATCCAAAATAAATGAAAAACAGATTAAATGAATAATGAAATATCTTTAAACAAAATTGTCCTTCACAAAAAGGGTTAGTTGAGACCAAAACACCAGACTGAAGACTTTAGTCGTCCAGTTTTTAGTAGAAATAGAGAAAAGAGAAAAATAATAAATCAAGCAAATGGAAATTGAGCTTGTTTTAATTTAGAATAACATATATCATTTTATGTTATATTCATGCTGAATGATCTGGAGAAAGCTCAGTGCCTTACATGCTCATTCTCTGAGTGCCTCCAAGTGGTCAAATCATTTTTAGCAAAATTAGTCAGAAAGTAGGTATATAAGTTAGAGACAATCTGGCCATTCATCATACTAAGAGGAGTTGAATCTTCATATGTGCAGAATGAGTGTCTGCATGATGTAGCATGAGACTGGTTAGTGTTGGTAATGAGTCATGGAAGGTTTGTTTGAGAGCTCTTGTGTTGATTATGAAGTTGATGTGCATGTGTATATTTAATATTATATATAGGGTGTCACAGAATTGTGATACTAATCCATTGGAACATTTGAACATATCAAAAACCTCAATGGTGATAGAATTGTGTTACAGTGTCCAAATTTGACACCATTTTCTCAGAATTTTAGAATTCAGGGTGCCAACATTCACATGGCCATGTCATCTTCATTTAGTTTTTTATTTCCATGTGTTTGACATCACTGGAAGGCTTAGAATCTACACTTTCAGAATCTGTAAAACACCCCAAGTAGACTTGTTCCTACTTGCTGTGACCCATCACAAAGGAGTATGGAGTTGGAGCATTATTTATTTAGGGATGCAGATTTACCTACTCCATCTAAACACAAGCCAGATATGTAATGTTGGAATTAGTGTATTAGAATTACATTTCACCTCTAAGGAAATTCTATGCACAAATAATTAGATATACTTAGCCTTCTTTTCTTCCACCAAACCCAAATATTTCATTCAATCCTTTCCAACTAAATTTGAGTCTTTTATAGGGAGGATTTTTAAACAAACATTACATTTACACAGGAACATGAGGCAGGAGGTGGTGAACTTCCTGTGAGAAACTCACACTATAGAAGTAACATGAAGAAATTTTGGACAGCCTAAATGTGATATGAAAGTGAAAAAGGAAAAAAATAAAGAATATATAAATTTGGGTGCTATCTTTTTGACTTTACACTGCCTTTCTTTTCTATCAGGCACATACTCAGACTCAAAAGCACTTTTCTCAGGAAGATCTAAGTGGTCCTAGCACTGCCTCCTACCTTCATTTCCTGTGAAAATATTTGTTAACTTTGATTAAAATAAAACTAAAATTAAACTAACTTTCCCTCAATGGAATATATTCTAGTCAGTCCCAGTCATCGTTTCACTCACGGTTTTCTTCATTTGCATTCTGGGTAAAAATCTATCTAAAAGCGCGAATGTGTCGTCGTTACAAAGACAAAACAGCCCTCTTTCTCCAAAAACCGGCCCCCGACCAGAGAAAGAAACAGCTATGTGGCCCTCGCAGGAAAACGTTTGGGGACCCCTGTTCTACAGTTCTGTTCATTTTCTCTCTTACTGTTTCTTAGTTCTATCACTGTTAGTTCATTTCTTGCTAGTTCTAATCTGTCTAGCTTTGTTAGTTTATTCTTGAATTCTACTTTCTGTACATTTGTGTCATTTAGATAAATATGTAAAAAAAAAAAGAAAAGAAAAAAAGAAGACATTCAACCCTCTTAAAAATATAAACCAGATAGACTGGAGTGGAAAAAAAACAATGTGAGATTCTTTCTAAAAGCCTGGCACCTCTGGTACCCTTCTGTTGTAACTAATCAATGAAGATATTCCATAAAACACATAGAAGAAGTGCTGAAATCACATTTTCCTATTGCTTTTATAATCAAAAACATTTCCATTTTGGTTTTTAAGAGCTGCATGTTGGTCTTTGGGCTGCGCTGCTCTCTGACACTCTGCATGATGACACCCAGTAGCGCACCAAAATCCAGATTCAAACTGGACGTTCAGCATCACTTTAGCATGTGCAACTTTTGTTGCTTACTGTGCATTTTGTATTCAGTCCAACACATGACCTCAGGGACCAGGACGTTGACACCA
Organism: Poecilia formosa; assembly: GCF_000485575.1. Taxonomy (NCBI): domain Eukaryota; kingdom Metazoa; phylum Chordata; class Actinopteri; order Cyprinodontiformes; family Poeciliidae; genus Poecilia; species Poecilia formosa. The sequence goes on along the minus strand of NW_006800159.1, from coordinate 846,226 downwards.
TGGTGTGCAACCAATTTATCTGCAGCAACTATTTAGTGCTATCATTTTTAAAATTATGTCAAAAAGCTGCAACATTATGTATTTTCCAGGCACAGTGAGCCATTTTACAGCATAATCAAGCAACTATGTTACCTTCAGTTGTTATACAAAAGCTTCATATATATCAAATATGACTTAAAGGAAAATCCATCCATCCATCCATTTTCCTTCACCCTTGTCCCTCAGTGGGGTCGGGAGGGGTGCTAGTGCCTATCTCCAGCTCACGTTCCGGGCGAGAGGCGGGGTACACCCTGGACAGGTCGCCAGTCTGTCGCAGGGCAACACAGAGACACACAGGACAAACAACCATGCACACACACACACACACCTAGGGGCAATTTGGAAAGGCCAATTAACCTGACAGTCATGTTTTTGGACTGTGGGAGGAAACCGGAGAACCCGGAGAAAACCCACGCATGCACAGGGAGAACATGCAAACTCCATGCAGAAAGACCGGGGCCGGGAATCGAACCCAGAACCTTCTTGCTGCAAGGCGACAGCTCTACCAACTGCGCCACTGTGCAGCCCTTAAAGGAAAATTCACTTGGTAATTTAATGTCTTGAAATTGTGAAGCAGAAGCTTGAAAATTTGGAAACTGCAGCTCTGAGGAGGAGCTGAGCCTCGAAGGCGAGGTTAAATCCACCCAGGTGTTTTGCGCAGTTGAATGGTTGCCATGGAAGATTAAAGGATTTCTCAAACATGATGAACCAAAGCAACAGTTTAAGTGTATTTTTAATGAGGCAATAACATAACGTGATGTAAAGCTCAAGAAAGTCAAGTTTACATAACACTGCCCCTTCAAGATAATAAAAACTCAGTTTTTGATATAAAAATATCACCATTTGTTAAAACTATAAAACAAATAGTAATTCATTGTTGATGTACACACAGAGAAACTCCCTGCCAAACACAGGAGACATGTACTCATTGTTTTACTTTTAATGAATATTTATTTATTATATTTCTTGGTGTTACAAACTACATGGATTGAAAGTCGGATGGATTACTGACAAATACTGACACTAGATATCACACAGGGACATCAGTCATCAACACTGATCAAGTCAACAGCAAAAACACAAGGTGCATCATGAAGGCGAGTGTTTGAGTCCGGTGAGAGATTAACATACTATAAATTTATGGCTGTAACATGACAGAATGTGAGCACTTCTGCCAGATACTGTAAACATAATTATTGAAGGAATGAGGGACCTGAGGGTGAAAGCTGTCTGTCCTCGGTTCTAATAAGAAACATTTGTTGTTTGACTGGAAACCAGACAGCAAACAAAGGAGTCAAAGGGTCGAAACAATCATCGGCTTGCTGCTGAATGCAAAGCCTGTCTTTTGTCTCAGAGCTTTCAGTGGAGGTGGACAAAGCATCCAAGTGAAAAGACAACATAGTGTAAATGAATGCTGGCCTCATCTAGCCTGTTCTCTATGACCTCATGGTATCTGTAGCTCATAGGCTCACACTGCTCCGTTACATAACCTGCTGACTATGGACCTTCTCTCTCTCACACAGACACATATACACACGCTTACACAATAACCCAATTGCTTCATATAAGTGATCACAAAAGGTTATCACAACTTATTTCCACTCAGACCACGATCCAGCATCGTTTACTGTTTTATCACTCAGAATAATTCCTGTGTTCCTCCTCTGCTGCTGCTGCTCAGTGGCTCTGCATCCACTGTAGCATAAACAAGCCTCATCCATTACATAATACAGCAGCTAGAACTGCTACAGCAAGCACCATGAAATGCTAAAGCAAACACACACCATTCCCGTCAACGTCAGGGTACGTCCACAAGAGACCTGAGGGCGACAACATGCTACAGGCTGCTTCATAACAATTTTTTTTTTTTTTTTTTTTTTGCAGGATGCACATTTACAGCAAGAATTTTTATTGCCCCTCTTATTGTGTTATGTCAGGGGCCTGTTTCAGAGTGGGAGGCAGGAGCAAACAAAGCATCTGTGGCCTCGATTAGCAGGTTGCTACCAGCAGAAAGGAAGGAAAAAATGACACAAAAAATACTCGGATATGAAGAGATTTTCATTGAAGAGCAAAAAATACTGAACCGACAGCTTTAGGCATAGACAGACATGTGATATTTAATGTTTGTATACAAATTATTTATAGGGAAAATAAAGAATGAGTCTTGGTGTTAATAAGGAAGTCACAGTTCTCCTCTGCCTCCGTCTCTGAGTATCTCTACCAGCCTCCTCAGTCACACCCACCCTCTGCATGCGCTGCAGTGCAAAAGTATTTTCACTGTCCTAGTTTTGTAACCACCGGCTAACACATGACAGCAGCTGTGGCTACCAGGTTTCAAACTCCATACGAATTCTAAGAAAAATACTCGATACCTTTTTAATATCTCAGCAGAATTTTTTGTAGGAGGAGAGTTCTTTCTTAAGAAAAGAAAAAAAAAGTTAAATATATGATCAATTTAAGGCAAAACCAATAAGTAAGGGACACCTAGTTCCTATTTTAATTTTTTTTTTTTTTTTAAAGTTACAAAAACAATTTCAGAGACAATTTATCATCCATAAAAATGTGTAATCGTAACAGGCCTACCTACAACTATAACAAATCCCGTAGGTATGTGAATGGAGCCTGCTCCTGGGTGTGTTTACGGAGTAGAGAAACGTTCTTCTGTGACTGAGTCAGTACCAGAGCTCATCAGGTCTGACCTTAAAAGTTTGAAGAACTTAAAATAATTCTCAGTTTGTTCGTCTCTCACTGTCAATTCCATGAAAGTGGCCAGTTCTGTCTGTTATGCCACCTTGTGTGGGTCAAAGGTCATGTGTATTTGAATGTCTGTCTCAATCTCATCAGCTGTCAGATATCAATACAAAGTCACCATGTATCTGTGTTCCTGCCCGGCACCTGACCCCTTATGTAGGGAGATGGAAATGGGTCAGAATGTATTGATTTTGATTTTTTTTTATTTATTTACTAATATTTACAACATTAAAGTTGGACAAAACAGCCCAAACAGAAGACATATGGAAGGTGGCAAATACTATTTCCCACTTTTACAACTTCCAGGTTGTCTGTATAAAAAAGTAAAAATGAAAATATTGTTTTTTTGAAAATGTTTCTGAGATTGGAGTTGCCTCTCCAATCATCACTGCTCCCAATAAAAATCATTGTCCTTACATATCTGCTGGGTATTTGCATGCTTTATCATATATATAGTCTAATTTTTAAGGCACAAATACACATTATGTATGTCTTGGATTGGAGTCTGCTGTTTCTTATAACTGAATAGTATTTTTATGTTATAATTCAGTCCTTACTGTAAGTATATTATTCTGTTGCTATTTGTTAATACATCCGTGAATCTTTTAGCCTCCATGCTGCTGTGACACCTACACTTTCCCCTCTGAGGGACAGTGAAGCAGTGGCCCCTAGCCCCGGTCCTGAAAGACCAAACATGTCCTGCATGTCTTAGATGTTTACCCACTCCAGCACAGCTGATTCCAATGCTTGCATTACCTCCTTAGCATGCCACCAAGTGTGTCAGAAGTCTGTTAATCACCCATTCATTCAACTCATTCTGTTGTATTCTACTCTATTCTAAAGATGGCAGAGGTCTACCTTGACCTTAGCTTCATCCTTCAGAACCAATTAATCTGACATTATACTATATGAGGCCTCCCAGAGAATTATCTATTGTAGTTAAGATAATAACAGTCTATAACCCTTTAACAGAACCGCAATTCATAAATCCTGAGCAATTACTTTTAGATTTGAAAATCTGCTTAGCTATGTTTCTCTCCTAGATGAAGCTACTAAATGAGCAGCACAGCCACTAACTTTTGACTTTAACATAGAAAGTACTCCAGCACGCTGAGACACCGTCTGGTTACACTGCAGGTTTTTTCCTTTTCACTGTCGCCACATGCATGCTTGGTAAGAGGGACTGCTGCAAAGTCAACAGCACAAGCGATTGTCGCTATGCTCTGGTCCAGGAGGAGTGAATGCTGCGAGTCAGTGACTTGATGCAAAAATACTGAACCATTTTTACATTGTTCAATTTATCACAATACTTTCTGGGACAGTTTATTGTCCAGCAAAATATGTTATTGTGACAGGCCTTCTCTCATGCGTTCAACTCTGACAACTCTGGTTGCTGTTGCTCTGCCCTCTGTGTGTGGGCGGAGCTACGGCAAGCAACAAGCAACCCTGCAGACGTTTATGACCACAGAGGCAGACATCGACTGATTTTTTTCCTAAATAGAGACACTGAATAGATTGACCTTCTGGATGTTTTTTTTTTTTTTTAACTGTAATTTCAACCAATCCACAATGCAAAAGTTTTCATATTCCCTGCCACAGCATGATTTTCCCACCACCATATTTCACCATTCGAATAGTGTGTTCAGGGTGATGAGTTATTGCTAGCTATAGCATTAGCATAAAGGTAAATAGTTTTTTTTTTTTTTTCTTACTTGACCGGCACAATTTTTTATTTGTAAAATTTTGTGTATATAATCTGTAGTTTTTGACCTGAATGGGACTCTTTAAACTCATGAAGGCCGTGAGAGCACAGCAATAAAAGCAGTTTACCACTTTGCTCCATTAAACTTTCGATGTCAAAGAAGAAACATCCTAACAATGACATGTTCATCACTCAGAAAATGGTAATAAGGTCATTTCTATTTTGCAGAAAGAAGAAAATATGGGCAAATGGAAAACATGTAAGACAGATATTGGTTTTTCCATGACCAAATGTCCCACAAGTTCATCTTGAAGTCAGTAATAACAAAGGGAAACAAAACAGGAACTCCATCACAGACACTGCATTCCTCAGATTGGTAATTGTTGAAGTTTATGACAATACAATTGGGAAGACATGAAAATCTAGTTTTCCAAAAATCTAGTTTTCCAAAACCATCACCTTAAAGTCCGACTGAAATCTGGAGTCAACCACATGGACATGCCACATACTTTCTGGAGAAAAGTTTCATGGTGAGATGAGACAAAGACTCAGCTTTTTGGCTGTAATTACTGAAAGGGTTCTCGAAGGAATTAATCAGTTGATCAATCAGTTACACATACACAATATCTGTAACCAAAGTGGCTAACAAAATAAATGTGTAAAGGGAAACATAAAAAAGCAGATTAAAAATAGGGTAAAACCAGAAGTACCACCACATTTTCAGATTTTTAGAAGCGTTTCTGAATGAAAAAAATATTTGATTTTTAATTTTAAAAGGCCAAGTTCTGTTATAAATTGAAGATCTAGTGGAAGCTGACTCTAGAACCGAGGTGAGTCCAACAAAAAATCTCAGTCCCCCATGTTTGTACTCTGTCCATGGAATTATAAGTAAATATAAAATATTTGACGTCGAAAACCTGGTAGAGAAACACACTCAAGTGGTTAGGTAAGTGGGAGCAGGGCTTTGAATACAAATACAAAAACTTCTAAATGTATTTTAAAGGAAGCTGATGTAGTGTAGTGAAGACAAAAACTCAGTGTAATGTTCCTGTCTGGCAGAATCAGTCAAAAGGAAAGCTGTTGCGTTCTCAACAAGGAGGCGACTCAGGGATGACTGGGGACCCAAACCTAGCGAGCACTGCACCAGTTCATTCTGGAACTGAAAAAAACCATGAACAACCTCCTCCAGGCCAGATTACAACAGATTAAAAAAAGGCTTCACCTCAGTTAGAAGGCAGACCGAACTACATGCAATTTGTTTGCTAAATTCTAAATTTTTGTCAAATGTGACCTCCAGGAAGGCCCAAAACACATTTGCTGCTAATGGTATAGATTCATTGCACAAAGTGGCTGGACTAATCAAAAGAACAATTTCCATCAACTATCTTCAACTACCTTCAACCAACTCAAACATTGGGTTATGACATCAGCATGTGAAGGTGTAGTGATGAAGGACGAAGGCTAACAATGAGCTTCTTGACCTCAGCACTTTAGAAGAGTTGTGGACTTTGCTTGCAAGTCAGATTCAAGCCAGGAAAGCAAGCACTTTATAAGAGGGGAAACTGTTTGAAGCCTTTCAAAATGTCCAAGTACATAACAGAGATTATTTGAGATCTGATGTACCAGGTCTTAAAGGGAAACCCAGCCATTCTGATCCCCAAAGCCAGTGACCCTCTCTCTATCACAGTCTGTTGGATTCCATCAGGTTCTCAAAACCAGGAGGGTTACGTAGCCCGTTCTTTAGCTTCCAGGGTTTTCTCCCAGTGGACATCCCTGGGAAATCAAGGAGAACCACTAGTCATCCCGATCAGATGTCCAAAGCACATCGATTGATTCCTGGCAAAGATGAGCAATTGAAGCTAGTCCAAAAGTTTATTATAATTATTACTTTCATTTTTTGATAAATATTTTTCTTTTTTTTATTTGTGTTTTTTTGTCTTATCTTCCTTCATGTTTTCTGAGGCTCCTCTAGCGGCCTCAGAAAAACACTGCCTGAGCATTTTAAAAAATTCTTGTTTTACACCCTCAATCAATGTTTTACATAATCATTGTAGTTTCAATTTGCTTAAACTAGATTTCAGAAAAAGTGGCCTTGTATAGTAAAGAGTAGCTAAGTACTAGTAAAGTCATTTACTGTTGACTCACCACTCAGTCATCTGTCAAAGGAAGTCGATTCTCCTCAACTATTCCCTAACTTGGAAGTTCTTTGTTTGGAAATATGTGAGGATCCTTAAAGGGGCAGTATTTTAAATTGACGTTTTTGAGCTTTACTTTATGCTATAATATTATTCCCTCGTCAAAATTGCCTTGATTCTTTCGTGCATGTTTTAGAAATCTTTTAATCTCCCATGCAACTATTCAGTTGTGCAAAACGCCTGATGGAATCTAGTGCTGCCTTCAACGATGAAGGAGGAAGCTGGAGTTTCCAAGCTGCTGAGTTTCCACCTCACAGAGCCACCCTGCCACAATATTCCCACACTCGGCTACTTCAGACTAGCCAGAAGCAATTAGCAAACACCTGGTGGAACTGTAGCAGCTACCTTTCAGTGAAATGCTGGTCAAAACCAGCATTAAAGGGTTAATAGATTGATCTTGTGATAACTTCCAGAAGATGGAGTTTTAGAAAGAGTAGGAGTTTTTAAAGAGATTCGGCCAATTTTTTTAAAGGTCTTATTGGCTCTTGCTGCCTTTACTTGAGAGTGGTTAGACAGGAAAGTATAATGTGAGATGAGGAAGACAGGTTGCAAAGGTCACCAGACCAGGACTGGAACCTGTGACGTCCACATGGAGAACTAAGGCCTCCACACGTGGGTCGTGCTTTGCCCCTGCACCACCACAGGACCAACAAATGCCCATTTTAAAGGCAATAAATAAAGTCTTTTTTTTCAAATCTTATTTGATATATCCAGCATTTTATAACAACTCAAGGTAACTTGATTGTGCTACAAAATGATTCAATGTGGCTGGTAAACAAATTATTCTGCCCCTTTAAAAAAAAGATATTTCTTATTAGATATTAGCCATATTAAAAGGCCATCTGCACAGTTAAAAGTGCAGCTAAAAAACACATTCACATCATTTAAGACTTCCAAAGTTATTCAATAAAGAGGAGAATTCAAAAACAAGAAAATTCCATCTAATAGCAATGTTTACTTTTGAGCTATAATTACATTATTCTACATTTCTTTTACTCTTGAGCCTCTCACAGCAGGACAACAGACACACAGGACAAGGAACTCTGCACACACTCAAGGAAAATTTGGAGACCAATTAGCCTAACTGTCATGTTTTTGGGCAGCATGAGGAAGTTAGAGTACCTGGAGAGAATCCACACCTGCACTGGGAGAACATGCTAACTCCCTGCAGAAAGTCTCCCAGCACTAGTCAGAAGTACTGGGTGTACTTGTTCTAAGTACTAGCCAGGACTTAGAACAGTACTTGGAGCGCTAAGTTGGTGGTTCCTTTTGGTTTCCCAGGGATAAGTACTGGGTTAGTAACCAGTACTGAGAATGAAAGTCAGAGGAACTTTAAAAGGACTACAAGAAAAGTCGAGAAAGTCTTTTGGAGACTCTTCTGGACAGCTGTAAGTTCCAAGATAAATATTCTGCATAACAACCGGTAATGGTGTCAGACCTGGAAAAGGCCAGGAGGATTCTCACCTACAGATGAAAAGAAATCTGTTAGGATGTTCATGAAGAACCCAGGAACCAACAAGGCTCAAGCTCAACCTGACCTGCAAACTGTTGGGACACTGTCCACAGTGCCATGAGTTTACAGGCATGATTTTTGAAAGTCGATCTGAAATTTATTATTTAATCTAGCCACATAGAGAAGGGACGCTTTAAATACATTATGATAATAAGTCTTACAGTGTAGACCAAGTATGATTGAAGTGGTTCAGGTGTTCTCTTTTTGGAAATCAAAATATTCTCCCTAATTACGACTGTAAGAGGGAACCCTCAAAATATCAAGAAGCTTCACACCAATGAAGAGAGAGTAAACTTCTGACCATCAAGAGCTCCTGTGAAAAATATCTCAGTGTTGAGGAACAACTGAACCCTCGCCTGTCACTACACGCTCATGCTGTCTGCTTGTTTTGTGATGCTAATCAGTTTCAGTGCCTTTAAAACTCTACAGAAACCCTGGGAACTTCCAAGGCGACCAGAAGAGCGGAAGCAGGTCCGGCCCTGAGCAAGAGCAGAGAGAGCTGCAGAGCATCGACACTGAAAATCACTCAGTGGAATAAAAATATGGATAAATTAGAAGGTGGTCGAGGAAAGGATCGCGTCACTGGCAGACGCTGACGTCATTGTGTTTGTTAATAATACGCAGCTCGATGCGGCTGATCAGCAGTCAGTCAGTCAGTCAGTCACCCAGAGGCCCTGGCCGCGTACACAAAGAGGCGAAACACCCAGTCCCTTTCCCCGCTGGAAGCAGCCCCGTTCCTCTGCAGTCTCCTCCGCTCCGCCAGGGCACAGGAGCTGCAGTGTGGATGCTGCTGCCATCACCCACCACCATCCATCACAAACACACACGCACACACATACACACACCCACACTCGTATACACGTTTCGCATCGGACACATCCTCCTATACGGCCTTTCGGTTCCTAGCATCCCTGTGAGAATATACCTTTCAGATGAGAATTCACTCGGGCATTAATCCATGATCGGCTCGCTGCTTCCGGCCGTTTAATCACGTTTTCTCCCAAAATGCTGCGACGCAGAAAAAGGCCGAGGGAAATGATTCTAAGGGAGGCAGTCCCGCGTCCTGTCAGAGAGAGCCAGAGATGCGCCTTCCGATCCCATAAGAAGCACGACGGTCCACAAAGTGCGGGGAGCGGGCGTGAATCCACAGCCTCCCGGCCTGGAGGGAGCCCTCGGTGCGCGGCAGGAGAGGCGCTGTGCGGCGTTTTCAGTCGGTTAGTCCTCCATAACAGAGCGGCCCGTTCTGTGAAACACACTCAGAGCGCACAGCCGAGCAGCGCTGTCTCATTTAAACAGATAGAGGAGGGGAGGGCGACGGTAGAGGCGCTGTGCAGATCCGCTGCTTCTTATGCAACCTCAGCAGCAGCAGCATCTTCTGCTGGGGAGAGAATTCTGTTCAAATGGTGGATTTACCTGGATTAATGTCTCAGTGAGCCTCTCAAGCTGTTACATTGCAGAATTACATTGACTTTTACTACGGAGGTCATAATCACGAAAAAAACAAAACAAACAAAAAAAAACAGAATAAATAAATAAATGGCTTCAAAAATGTTCTCAACAAATGGGGGAATAGAAAAACACACCAAAATTAAGTTTGTTTTTATTTTTGTTCCATCTGGCACAAGCCTGTTTTTCTTTCTAACAGTGTTTTACCTCAGATTTAGTTAAATTTATTACATTATTTTTTTTATTTTGATTGCCTTTTTTTTTTTTGTTTCTTTTTCTTTTTTTCCCTTGTTTTTTTTAAGGGGGCGTTTTTTGTTTTTTTTTGGTTTTTTTATTAGCTTGATTCTTCTCTCATCAAAAACACACCTGGAATGTTTCCTTGATTCCTTCATGCATGTTTGAGAAATCCTTAAATCTCCTTGACAACTATTCAGCTGGGCAAAATCCCTGGGTGGACCTAGCCCCTCCTTTCAATGACAAAGCTCCTCCTCCAAGCTGCATTTTCAAGCTACTGAGCTTCTGACACAGAGAGCAACCCTCTCCCACTCAGCTCCTTCAGACTAGCCAGCAGCAATTAGCAAACACCTGGTGGAACTGAGCATCTGCTGAGCTACTTCTCATTGAAATGCTGGTAAAAAACATTGATACAGGGTTAATAGAGGAGCCATGATGTGATGACTTCTTAAAGGTGGAGTTTCAGAAAGAGCAGGAGTTTCTTAAAGAGACAGAGGCCCAATTTCAAGGCTTTAAATTACAAAGTCAAATTTATGATAATCCATACACACACATGTATAGAATTTTCATAACAAATCAAGGTAATTTAGTAATTTCATAGTGTTATGAAATGATACCATGTAACTGGAAAACACATAATAATAGGTTTGTATTTATTCTGCCTTAATTTTTAAAATTTTCCTCAAATAACTTTTTTTATGCATTAGTTCTGTTATATTCTTTGCATTTTACCCTGAATTCTGTTTCAACAGACAACTTTATACCCATGTCTTCTGTTTGTGGTGGTCTGCTAAAAGACCACGTTTTTGCAATGGCTTGTATCATAAAACATTTGACGATATAATTCAACAGCAAAGCACAGAAATCTGTAGGAGAAGAAATTGGAAAATAAAAAAAGCAACAATAGTGTTTTTGCACAATTTTAAAGTAACACTTTGATTTCATTTCATAACTGACTCTTATAAGGAACATATCTATTATAAATTACAGGGAATGTGGCGAACCTCAAATAAAGGTCAATCTATTTCTGAGATTTGCATCATTCAGCTGAAGCCACTGTGACTGCTTTTTGCAAACGGTGACTTCAGCTAAATGAGCCAGAGACTGCAAAGTGGTGGCAGTGACTCCAAATCATCCAGTCACTGTAATGTACCAGTCAGGAGCAGGATACAGAAACATCTCCAGCATAAAATACATGCAACAGTACAATGAAGACAGCCATCTTCTGAGAATGTATGGGGGCTCAGGGAAGTGGAGGTTTTCACAGAGTAGAAGAACAAACACAACCAAACAGTCAGGCTGCCAAGAGGCCAACAGCAACACTGAGTAACATCCAGGAAGTGCTGCTTGTGCTGTACATGTGACCGTAATCACCTGATCGGACTAAGGGGTATGACTGAGAAACAAAAGTCTTTTCTCTTCTCTTGATTTGATCAAATCAAATATAAACTTTGGGCCACAGCCCCAGTCATTAAGTATCTTCCAGTTATGATTAGATTTAATGAGAACACAAGCAGCACCATTCAGCTCTCTGACTGAGTTTCTGAACAGACCTAACACATACCCAGCCTTCCAGCTTTTACTGCCTTCTTTTTACTGCTTTGTAATAGTCTGTGTGGTCAACAACTTGATTCCTTAAGTTTTCTGCTTTGAGCTTGTAACAATTATGCCTTGTTGTTCTGGTCGCATGAGAACTTCAGAGTCATGTTGATTTTACCTAAAAACTCCGGAGCTTTTTAATTGTGTCCTGTGGCGATACTTCTACGTTATGGACATGGACGTCCACCTAAACCGTTATGTCAGGCAGGGACAGCGTTGGAGCCAAGAGGACCATCGTAACTTTGGAGGACAGGGATCTGCTCCTTGTTTTCATCTTTATGGAAACATTGATTTGAAGAAAACTTTTCCTAAAAAAATGCCAAAGTATGTTGTAGACATAAAGGTCTTGGCAGGTTTGGAGTGGACCGATGAGTCGCAGCTGATCAGCCAGACCGTTGAAGACCTAATTTAGTATGCATTAACAGGATGCTGTAAATATTAACATTTTCAGTTTGAATTGTTTTAATTTGCTAAAATAATTAAAATAGTCTGTTTTATTAGCTGTCAGCCTTTCATTGCTTTGAGGATTTGCTCATTGTGATCTGATACAAATAATAGAAATAAGATTAATTGCAGCATAATGATGCATTTTGTTTCAAAACTGCAAGCCAAAAGTGAGATTTGGAATTTTGTAGATCTCAGCAACTTCTCCATGTTGTAAACCTGAATAAGTTTTAATTCAAGGTAACTGGTTGCCTTAAACATTGTAAGTATTTTAAGTAAAAAAAAGTATCTATCTATCTATCTATCTATCTATCTATCTATCTATCTATCTATCTATCTATCTATCTATCTATCTATCTATCTATCTATCTATCTATCTATCTCAGGTATTTTTTTCTTCATTCAGATAAGTTACTTAAAGTGGGTAGAGTATCCAGTAATTTAAGAGTTTGATAATTTAGTAAACTCAAGTTTTTCCTCAAGTTAAAATGTCGATGTTTTCAGGGATTTTTTTCAAATAAAAATAGTTTTCTGGCTCTGTCAGATATTCTAGAACCCCGCAGGCTTCACTGTTAATCTGAACAGTCCAAGTAAGAGGTTGTGTCTGGGCAGAGATGATTATTTTTGGATAAAAAAATTTAAATACTTATTTCATTGTGCTCTATGTTGTTTTGGGGGTGGAGCAGGCTGTAGAGCAAGTCAGAGCCAAGGCTGTTATCAAGACTGCAACAAGCCTTGTTTACAAGTCTTTGGAGAATTTGTAGTTTGGGAACATGAGCTCGTTCTGCTTTATCTGTGTGTTTCTTCCTCATCTCACTAACCTCCATAAATATTATGCCATCATTGTCTTTAGAGAGGTGCAGGATTATAGTTGATTTTCTCTGGCTGCTAATGCTAACATGGTAGCCAGCACTGGCTCCGATGTTTCAACTGAGCCCCTAAATCCAGATAACACCAGGCCTTCTGTCCAACCGTAATCTCGGGAAGCCATGCTCACTTTTTGATGCCATCTTGGTAGTCCCTGACTCCGTTCAACCCGTCGCTGTGACGACTGATTAACACAGCATTTCATTCTCATTCTCAGTTCCTCATAACACAAATTGGATCTGAACTGTACTGCATAGTTATTTTACTTCAGTCGTATTCTTTTAGGTCCTTATTATTATTATTATTATTATTATTTAATTTGATGAGTTTAGATTCTTGATATTCTTTTCTATCCATTATATAAATTCCTATAAAAACACAGAAATAATGTGACTTTAATGACAATATAGAAGAAAAAAATCAATGGGTTTACATTAGCACACATTCATTCATACATCTAATGAATGTGTGAACAGGTAAAGGGAGGTGCATTAGTGCTTTGCTCTGTATGCAGCCACACATATGAAAGACTGTAGAAATTGTTCTTAAAAGTTTCTCTATTTTCATGTCTGTCAAAGATGAATGATAGATGCTGTAGCGCCAGCTTTGTTCTGCAAAGTCTTCTGAAGACACACCATGATGTGGCAAACAGCAAACAGCAGAAGCAGAGCTCAAAGCTGGAATAATTCTCTTTTTTCTTCCGCTAATGAAGGTGAAATCTGATCCATCTGCCATAGGTGACGTCTGCGGCAATATTTCTGATTAAAACACCTGATCAGGTAATACCGTCACGCTTTTCTTTTTTTTCTCCTCAAAGCTAACAAGCAGATAGGTTCAGGAACATCTGCCATACAGTCCCTCCAGGGAGTTTGCCTTCAGCGGAGCTCCACCTCCATGAGTAAAGAGACACTACGGATGAATCTCTGTCTCTGGTCCTGTTGGTTCTGTAGCTTCCAGGCACAGCCACTCTCTGCTTCTCCCTCAGTTTCTTCCTTTCTGTGTCACTCTCTCAGTCCAACGAGGCAGGGAGCTGGAGAGCTTTCTATTTTTAGAATCCGAGCCGCCTGCTCAGCCTCCCACCCCCTTTGGCAGAAAAAGATACACCCACATAAAGACTCACAAAGCATCCATGGACATCGCACACTGAAAGGCACAACACACAAGCTGTCTTATGTACCGAGCATGTGCAAACACACACACACACACACACACACACACACACACACACACACACACACACACACATGCACACATGCAAGCTGAAATAGTATTAATTTATTTACATTTAAATGAAGATGCACACAAACACATGCACGCGCACTTGGAAATGTCAAGTACAAAGCAAAGCGTGAATCAAACCCTTAAGCACATATCATATTGCTCATACTATGGCATTAATAATGCAGGGCTTCTTAGTGCAGAAAGAGGAACACTCCCTGTAGGGGACGGGGGAGGGGGTCTGGCTCCTTTGCTGCTTCTGTGAATTGGCCAATGTGTGGGAATAACAATAAGATGGCCAAATATCTGCTCCAATCTCAGATACAGATACAAACAACTCACAAAAACTGCTCTCAACATACGATTATGATAACTTGGACTCACCATAAAGTCAGAGAGCAGCTACTGGTGTTTCACACTTTCTAAGACTCTACTTTGTTGCTATGGCACCCAGAGGGGGGTTGACACCTATATTTGTACAGGTATATGGGAGAGGCTGATCCAAAACATGGACAGGAAAGGAAGGAAGGAAGGAAGGAAGGAAGGAAGGA
>NW_006800159.1:775590-830355 GCF_000485575.1 Poecilia formosa | reverse complement strand
CTCCAGCTGTTTGGTTTTAGGGAAATTGCAGAAAGGTGCACCATCTGAAGTAGGCATCCTGTGTTTACACACACCCACACCCACATTCAAAAGACACACACACCAGGATCATGACAGAAACAGGCCGGTGGTAACTCTGGAGGAGCTGCAGAGATCCTCCACAGGTGGGAAGATAAGTTGACAGGACAACATCTAGACATTCCCTCCATAAAGTTGACCTTCATGTAAAAGTGAATAGCAAAGATTTTTATTTTCAAAGAAAGTCATAAATGTTTGTGGAAAAGTGGCAAAAATTGAGAGTTAAATGTATTAGTTTGAGCTCATCTTAAAATGCCAACATTGTGTATCACTTAGTAAGTACAATCCATACTTTATTAAATGACACAGTGCTGACAGCATCGTGCTGCAGGGATCTATTTTTCAACAGTTATAATGTTATTTATGTTGCTTTGGACTTAAAATTAATTGCTTAAACAGCAAAAATATTAGATTATTTGTCTTCCTTTTGATATTCCCAATTAAGTTATAGATTACTGTGATAATTGTTAAATAGATTAAGAATCTCCTCTCCAAGAAGGTAACTGACTTCTAATTTTGTGAAAACTAATAGAGCATTACTCGCTCATAATAACGTTTTGTCTTTTTAATTGTGAAATAGTGTTTGGAATGGAATACACACCAAGTTTGTTACTTTGTCCAAACTAATTCTTAAGCTAATTTAGATCTAACCTGACTCATCAACAAAACTCTTCAATACAATATGTGGTCTTAAAGCGCAATGTGTTTGTGCTTTATCACTCTCTATTTATTTGCATGTTGGTCATATTTGAGTGTTTCCAAACATCAAATCAATTTAAACATCAGTCACAAGCAACAGAAATAAAAACAAAATGCAGTTTTTAAATGAAGGTGTTTATTATTAAGGGAGAAGAAAAATAAATCAAAGTCTACATGTGTGAAAAAGTTATTGGCCCATAAACTTATAAACTGGTTGGGCCAGAATTTGGGATTTTTTTTTTGGTTGCCAGCAGAATTTATGGTATGCAGCAACTAAATGTAGCATCTAATTGCTGCATACCATGTTTATGCTTTAAAATGGTACTATGTGCCTGAAAATTAAATAATACCCCATCCCATGTTAAAAAATGACCTTTTAGACATCATACAATGTGCAGTACATTTTGGAGCATGCAAAAACCCAGCTCCCAATCAAACAAAATCTGATCTGAATAAACACACAATAGAGAACAACAGCATCTGAATAAAAAACAGAAATCTGACTAACATATATCAAATGTGGGAATGACAGAAAACTGACAGTCTTGTCTCTGCTCCCATAACTCGATGCTCCCCCCTCCTTTGACCCAGCTGCCTCCAAACCTGTTTTTGTCATTCTGCTGTGCAAAAAAACCCACATTAATAAGCAGGAATATGAGAGCTAACTAGCCCAAGAGCCCATCCATGGCAAGCTACTCCTACAAACAGAGCCCTGTTTGTTTGGATGCATTGACGTCACAGCTGACGCATGGCTGCCTGGAGTGGCCGGCTCCATCAAAGGCCTCTGCTTAGATCCGAACAGAGGTATTATTAGCCAGCAGAGGGAGATAGATGGAGAGGAGGGGGCATAGGTGGAGGAGGTCAGAAGGAGCCTGGGCTCAATAGGGAGGGTGAGGAGACTAAATGAACAATGAAGTTTCAGGTTGTGTATATATATATATATATATATATANCAGATCCCAGGAACAACATCAGACATCTCAGTCCAGAAATGTGCAGTTCTAGGCACAGCTAAGATACTGCGCAGAACCCTCAAGCTCCCAGGCCTCTGGTAGAGGACCCGAGCTCAGAGGATGAAAGAGACCACCCACGGAGGGTGAGAGGGGAATTTTTTTTTATTTTTATTTTTTATTTTGTCCCTTATCAGCAGTAAAGAAAGCAAAATGTTGCTTTACATCTTTAAAGTAATAACCAAACCACCTGTAAAATCAATAGACTTGTTTATAAGTTACAGTTAAATGACAGAAGTGGAAAGTGTAACGTGTTAAAAAATAATTCCAAATTCATCAAAATAGAAATTAACTATTGTGGTGGATCCACATATTAGCTCTCTCCTGCCACTTAGTGGACAAAAATGGAACTTGGTGTTTTTGAAATTCGAATTTACTCACTTTTTATACAAAAGAATACTGCCGTGTATATTCTTTTTATGTATGACATACAAAACATTTTCAAGAAATATGCTTTCTCTTTAATTAATTGACATTTTCATTGTTTTCTGTAACCTCTCTTTGTTCTTTTCTGTTTATTTTTTTTAATTTACTTCTTGATTCTGCACACCTGAGTGTGGTTGGTTTAGTTCAGTAATTTCATGCTTTAACAAGTTTGGCAGTTCTATCCAAACCAAATTGAGGCAATTTTGTTTGGATAGTTTTTGATTAATTAAATCATTATTTGAAATGTGTTTTTTCACCCCTTTATTCTTTTTCAGTTTATCTTAGTCTGATATTAAAATGTGTTTGATTTTAGTGTAAAAAAAAAAACAGAAACAGAAGAAATCTGTAAGGTGGCAGATACTTTTCCTCAGCAGTGTGTATGATACCATAAATATATGTTTGACCTGGTATAGATTAGAGTACAATCACAAATAATGTCAGGGCTAGATTTATATTTTCCTAAACTATATAATCCAATTGATTCCAGCTGGTTAGAAGTTGGTTGGAAGCAGTTACATACTTGAGTAACTTGTTGGGGGAAAAATTACTTTTAGTCCTTTTACTATACCAAGCTTTTTGCTTTTACTTTAATAATATTTGTAGAAAGTATGGTACTAGTAAAATTTCTCCATACTCTATTCATTGAATGAATAACAAACATGTTTTAACAAAAACTGCATGACACACAGACACCCACAGTTTGAGGTGAAACCTTCTGTTTGTGCACCAACTTGGTTGTTCTACTGTTATTTCCTATCCGCTAAGCCCATTGTGACATTTAGGTTAAGTGAATATACAGTAAACACCATGTATTGTCACTGGAAATATTCTACCTTGTTATAACATGTAAAAAAGAATTCATGTCATAAGATTTTTATAGAAACATACTGATTTGGACATGTGTTTCTTCTGCTCAAAATGTTATTTGCATGTTGTTGTTTCCAATTTTAGTTTTCAAATATCAGAACTTACAAATAACTATTTTTTTGTCTGTCTGACGACATCGTTGTAAATATATCAGATGTTACGAACTGTTAGTACAAAGAAAACTAAACTGTTACTCAGTACCCGAGAAGCACCTTTACGGATTATTTTTTGCTCTTAAGTAATTTCTTGGACGGCTACTTTTTTACTGTTACTTGAGTAAAATGTTGAAGTAATGATATTCGTGTAGGAATATCATTTTGGGTGCTCTGTATCCGGTCGACTCAGAGGGTGGCGGTACCGTATCACGAGGCTGGCTGTGCCACCGTGAGTCCCCCTCAGAAGAAGAAGTAGAAGACGACGTAGAAGTGAAAGAAGAAGAACGCCGTCGTATGCTAGCTATAATGACAAGTTGCTAAGCAGTTATTGAGACTTGACAGAGCATAAATGTGAAGAACGAAGCTGCAGAAAGACTCGTGTAGCGCTGCGGGCAGGTCATGCAGCGCTCCAAAAGGTAATGAACCGTAAAGCCCCGGGGTCTCGGCTCAGCGGCGCCCACAAACTGCGGCCACACTGGAACGACTGGCAGCCCAGGTTGGTTGGTACTCTTCTCAAAATAAAACGGCGGCTCTCGGGGGGCCTGGGTGTTTTGCTGTGTTGGGCTGTGGCCAGATGGGAGTCAGATACCTCCATGTTTTCACTTCAATTTTACACCTTCCTCTCCGTTTAGCCGTTTTATGTTACAGTCTGTGAAATAGCTGGAGCTGCAGTAGCAACACAAGCTGTTTTAACCAGCCTCCATCACGGTGTGCCGAGCTCAGAGCTAAAGCTACTCGGAGGACGTTAGGAGCGATGGCTGTTTGGGGTTTATTGACAAGTGGCGTGTGGAACATATGAGCCAAAGACAGAATAAAATTAATTCTCATCTTAATGACAACACATTCCCTGTGAACATTAGTCCGAACGTGAAGCTTTAGCCCGTTAGCCTTCCTACACCTCTGTTCGCGCTGGCTAACGATGCTAGTCAGCTGAAGGAAGCCGCCACCCTGCTGTGTAATGTTACCTACCTCCAAGTCACTTCCGGAAACCTAGATGCAAAAATAGGACTGCGCTGACATCGTTTCTTATTGCGGTGATAATTTATAAACACAGCAAGTCAACACAGCAATGAATGAACTCCGAGAGTCAGTGGAACGTCGTGGGGGAAGCCCTTTGTAGTGTAGCAACCTGTTAAAGGCCCGAGCTCACTGAGACAAGCAGTGTAGAAAGCACATTACTTCTCACTTCTGTGTGTGAGACTTAAGGCCACATCGCACCAATATCTATTATGTTTAGAGTCAGTAGATTGCACCTGCAGCTCGGTAAATCATCATGACAACCCCGACCCGCACAGGTCAGCCTCAGTGTCTCACACTTTGATTTCAGCAAATTGGAAACAGTCCAGAGCAGGAGCATGCAGAGAGAAAGGCGTCAGGTACAGCAACACTTCAGAAAAACAGTCTGTCAACAGATTTACAGCCTGATCTCTTGAATTAAACCAGCCAGGTAAAAATTCAATATAAACCCACACACAGGTCCATCTGTGAAACGAATGTATGAAATTCATTAACTGAATACAGAAATAAATGACTTTTCAGTGACGCACTGATTAATTGTGATGCACTTGTAGACATGCAAGAGGAGCACGCTGCCTCTCATTTGTCTGTTTGGTGACCAACAAGTGTTTTAACAGAAAAATGTAAAACAATACATTTACTTACTCCTCTTGGTGAGATGTTCCCAGAACAAATCACCACTGAGGCACAATCTTAGGAAAACGTGCAATTCCATCTTCCTGGCTCTTTTCTTTCTTTTCCATCACTACTTTCTCTAAGCTTTAAGATCTTATGCACAAAATTCTGTCTGTTTTGGTCATGAAGTTTGGTTAGTCTAATTACAGTGCTGTCAAAGTGTCTGCCTCCTTACACTTATTTTCTTAAATGATTTCAAATGTTTCCAGCCTTCTGTTTGTGTCTTCAGCAGTAGATTTGAGACCAATATCAATGTAATTGCAAGGCAACTGAAGATGACTTAAATGGTAATATTCAATATTAGTACTGCTCTAACTATTCTCACACTATATTACTGCCATGCTATTTACTATAAACCATTTCTTCCTTTGGAAATTGATGTTTACACAGAAGCAAAGACCTACAACACACAGAATGTGTTGGCTAATCCCACACCTGTCATTTAATGCAGCATAAAATGGAGTCAAATCAATAAGAAGTTAAATTAATGGCTAGTTTTTTCAGTGCCAGAGCAACAGATGTTGGCCTGAAGCACTTTTTTTGTTTGTTTTAAACCTTGTTGAGATGAAAAAAATGAATTTTAATTTGGAGCAGCTGCCGTCTAAAGTCTATCTGCTGTGGAAGCAGAAATACATCAACAGTTTTTGTTCATTTATTACAAGTCATATAATTATCATAACATCCACCAATGTTATTGCTTAATAACATTGTGTCTTAATATTGTGTAACTCTTGTACACTTCTTGTTAAATCTGACCCTGCATCACATCTCTAGAATATGGTCACACCTTTCAGCCCATGAGGTTTTGTTCCCAAGCAGCCAGTCATCTTAAAGTTGACTGATTTTGGTATTAAGTTAAGGTATTGCTGATGCATGCCATCTACACTCAATATACAGTCTGATTATGGTCATATCTCTGTCTCACTTTCCTAAATCATTAAGAATTACAATGTCACTCCTGTTGCTTTCTTTCACATGGCCTGGAATAGAGCACCTAAAGCCAATATGAAAGTTAGCGTACAAAAACCAGTGCAGTTAAAACCTTTTTTTTTTTTTTCCTGTCCTTTTTCCATGAACGCCTCAGAGGTGACGGCGTGTCATCCCTTCAGGACAAATTGAAGTCCAGAGAACTTGGTTCTGGACCATCGTATGACGTATTGCCCCCCAGGTGCCCTGAACAGCCTCCGCTCCACAGTGATGCCTACGGTGCTGCAGATGCACATCAGGAGGAGGGTAAGGCTGTCTAAGAGAAGAGGATCTATTTGATTCACATTCCAGCCCAGGGCATAGATGTGCCGTCTGTAGACATAAGTCAGAAAATCTACCAGGTTGCTTATGGTTCTAGAAGGTTTACATGCCCACTCCACTAGAGGTCTCACCACCTTGCGAACCTTCTTCAGTGGATGTCTGTGCTGCAGGTAGCCTGGTTACTCACCAAACTTTAAGGTTCAAGGTTGTAGGTTTTCAGATTGGGACCCAAAATGGAGGCTATAAAGAGAATGCCAGGTCATTAGCTGATCTAGCATCGGCCAATACCAACCTGATACAGAAAAACAGAGCAGAATTGACAATTGAGAATTCTAAATATGATGTAAAATAAGTAATAAAACATGACATCACTCTGTGAATAGAACGAGACTGAATAGATCTGTCTTTATGAATTGATCACATTGTCACTGATAGACTTTTTTTTTCAATATTGGGACCAATACAGATATTAATATTTGTTTGGTGCCTCGCTAACTTCCTCCCCATGATGTCATTAAAAAAGGAGGGGACGTGCTCTATGAAGGTGTAACTAACTTGTTGAAATTGTTGCACATTAATATCAGTTTCTATTCTTAAGATCAGTGGGAATTGTTCACTATGAAGCAGCAGAAAAATCCAAGAGGCCACAATGTTTACTCCCTTACATTCACACACAGCATAATTACTTAAGTTGTTCTAGTTATTAATAGCTATTTTGTAATTTCAAAGTGTCTGGCTGGTGTCACAAGATGATGAGAACTTCAACAAAATACTCCGAATTGCATGTTGACCAAAGAGGGTTGTATGTTTCTCTTTTACTCCAACCCTTCACGTTTCCTCTCCATAGCTGGATATGAAGTTGAGCCCGGTGTGTGTGATACAGCATTTGGTTGGAAGTCGCTGGGGGAAGAGTTGAGGCCCAATGACGTGACGTCGGATCTGACTACTTTTCAGCATGGAAATCGTGCTTTAGCTTCAAAGGAAATGAGGAAATCGCAGGGTAAGCAGGGAAACCTGGTGAAGCTCTGACATAAGAATTTAACGTCACTATATCACGTCACAGTAGTCATCAAAGTATCAGTATGTGAGAAGTCGTAATCTCAAAGGACTGCCTGGATGAGACATTTCGTAGGACATAATATTTAAAATGATGAATTCAGACTCTAAGCAACTCTAACATATTTAGACAGTTGAATGAACTCTTAGCTAAACGGCTAAGATAGGTGTGTGTCGTAGTGCTGTATGTGGTAAGTCAAGTTTATCATTAACCATGTTGTTCACAGATATCTGACAACTGAATTTAAAAAACACACTTTGCTGTGATTTCAGCCTGTTTTTTTAAAGTGCTACATAAATGAACTTGACATTGACATTTCAGCAACAAGACAGTTCAAAGTGCTTTATATGACAAAAGAATAGCACATTAACTAATTATGAAACAAGAAACAAACATTACATTTTGTCAAACGCCATCGTCAAAAACATCAGGAACAATCCTCAGATATACTTTAAATATATTGATCAATGTTCCAGTTGTTATGAATCAAAGGCAGCTGTAAACAAATGAGTTTTTAGCCTTGATTTAAGGAACTCGGTGTTTGTTCCAGATTGGTGGTTCATGGTATGGACATTGTGTTTTTCTTAAGAAAGAAAAGACATTCAGATCAATCATAATTCATATGGTTATCCCAATTTTTAGCAAAAATATTGCAGTTAAAATTCTCCTGCTGCTTCATCCTGTCTGTGGCGTGTTTCTGACTAAGATTAGTTTGAACAAACTGAT
Source organism: Poecilia formosa (assembly GCF_000485575.1). NCBI lineage: Eukaryota > Metazoa > Chordata > Actinopteri > Cyprinodontiformes > Poeciliidae > Poecilia > Poecilia formosa. Next base: position 822,397 of record NW_006800159.1, on the reverse strand, counting down.
TCTACAGTTTTTTGGGGTCAAATACAACATGCTTCATTGTAAGATGCATCTTTTCTCTTAGTGTGTCTTAATTCACAATAATCAGACTGGAAATAAGTAAAAAGAAAAGAGGATAAAAAGAAAAACAACCTATATTGTCAACAAAAGCTAATTATTGGAAAAAAAAAAAGTTAAATAAAGCCCATGCTGGGATGAAGACAATCTTAAACATCAGATTAAACATGCTAGCCACAGTTGATTTCTTCCTTTTTTTAAGCTGCTGTCAAGATTGCCATGCGGCATGATTTCACACTTTGAGAATAAGACATCCAGAAAACATTCTAAAGGTGTGTGTGTTTGGGCGTGTTGGTGCAGACAGAGGGATGGCTCACTCGGAGGAGTCTCGACTGGCCAACCTCCTGCGCAGAGTCTCCAGGGAGGACGACCGTGACCGGAGGCTGGCCACCCTAAAGCAGCTGAAGGAGTTCATCAGCCATGGCGAGAGCAAAGTGGTCAGTCACGTTCACATTGTTTTCCTTTTGACCATCGTAGTAGCAAGACCATGGTACATTGAACCGCAGCTGCTGTTCACAGCTAGGAATGTTGTACTGTTGTTTATTTTTTTTGCAGTAATCTGTCTCACCCTGTGTGTCTCGTTTCAGACCATGGTCAAACAGCTGGACACCATCCTCAGCACTTTGAATGATATCTTGAATGAGAGGTAAGAGGCTGTGAGCTGTACGTTTGTGAAACGGTGTGCTTGTGTGGAGAGAAGCGAAAATGTGGGATATGATTGGTCCAGGACTAATTATCCTGTCTTTAAGTGTGATTGTAATCATTTCTTAAGACCTGAAGAGATTGGGTAATGGGCCCAGTTGTGCACAGTTCAATGTGTCGGGTATAACCCCAGCTTGAGATGAAGAGCCAACACGTAGCTCACCAAACTAGCTCACGACAGAATCTTGCAGTACTTGAATTAATAAAGCTAAGAAGCTTTCTTCTGGTAGGGTGCCTCACCCTACCAGTTTTACTGGTAACAGTGAAACAGTGAAACCCCCCTGGAAACACTGGGAATCGGCAGTACAGGCTAAGTAAATACAGGCCTGTATTTACTTGATATTGGATTGATACCAAAAATATGCCATATCACACACCTGCACGTTTTTGCACTTTTCAAATGTTAAAGTTATAAAGGCAACACAAAAAAATGCCTGTGATCAAGATTCACACAAGCACACGGTGAACTATAATTTGCGGCTTGGAAAAGAAGGCCTGTAATAATGGAGTAGAACTGAGCTGTCATAAAGGAGGGAACGGTATTATATAAAATCATCTTTTTTTGAGCTTTACGTCGTGTTATGATTTTATTCCTTCACCAAAATCATACCTGGGCTGTTGCCCTAATTCTTTCATACATATTTAAGAAACCCCTTAATCTCCACGGCAACCATTCAGCTGCGGACCAAGCCCCACCTTACAGACGCAGCTCCTCTTCAGAGCTGCCGTTTCTTAGAAGAGCAGACTTCCCTCTTCACTCCCATTCTCAGATCCTTTAGACTAGCCATCAGCAATTAGCAAACACCTGGTGGAACTTTACATTTGCTGAACTCATTATACAAGCTGCTCTAAGCCTCTCCCATCTCTGGACTTTGTTTCATTCATGGCTCTGAACCCTGGTCATAAATGTCTCCTTCCCGGCAGCAAGTCTCATGAACACAGTTTAGCTTTCTAGCAATGACTCTTCCTGTATGGTGTGTGTGTGTGTGTGACCGTTGCTCCCTCCTCTGCATGGTTCCCATCTGCAGCAGTAAGCTGCTGTGGGAGCTGCGTCAGGAAGCAGCGGCCTGCGTCGGCCTCCTCTGCACGGTGCTCAGCTACGAGGCGGAGCGCATCTTCAAGTGGCTTTTCACAAAGTTTAACTCTGGTGGTCGTGATGAAGTGAAGCTGCTGTACCTGGTGGCAGCGCAGCGGGCTCTGGAGGCTGCCGGGGAGAGGAAGGCCTTCTCTCACATCATGCAGGTAAAGGCTCTCTAACGCTCTGTGGGCCGCACAAAGTGTGAGGTGTTGATGGGCAGAGCCTGTAGGAACTGTGGTATGCTCTCTGCTCCAGCTGGTGATGAGCAACCTGCAGTCCATCCTGGAGAACGTGGACACCCCAGAGCTGCTCTGTCAGAGCGTCAAGTGTATTCTCCAGGTGGCCCGCTGCTACCCACATGTCTTCAGCACCAACTTCAGGGTGAGCATTCCAGCATCGATAACTTCCTGCTTTAAGTCTGATGCATCCACACCCACCTTGACCTGAGTTTCTATGCAGTTTGCAAAAGCACCAAGCTTAATTAAAGCTGCAGAATGTAACTTTTATGAAAAGGCTTTTTACATTTTGTTAAAACTGTCACCATGTTGTGACAGTACGGTGTAAGACAAATAATCTATGAAAAATTTAGCTCCTCTGCCTTCTCTTACTGCCAACTAGAAACAACCAATCTGTACATTTAACAGGAGTACATGAGATTGATTGACAGCTCTCAGCCTCTTCTCCTGGCTCTGGTTGGTTGTTTTTGGTTGGGAACGGCGCATTTCTTCAGACGGCAATAGCAGCTCAGGAAGGAGATTGATTTCACAGATTATCTGTCTCATTAGATGGTGACAGTTTTAACAAATATGGATGCACTTTAAAGGAATTTCCTGTCTGGATATGTGTACAAAAGGAACATTTGTCTGGAAAATTATTAGCATTTCTGTAAATTATTGCATTACTTGTCCTTCACCTAAGCCTGTCTTAATTAATCGATTAGTCTCATAATAAATTAAGCTTAGGAAACTTTGGATAATCAAGCAGAGAAAAACAGATTTCTGACCTGAGATGTGACAACACTGCTGAGGATAGAACAACATCTGGACTCACAGCAGCTCCAGTTCCTCATGTCTGTCCATATTCTCCCACAGGACACAGTGGACATCTTAGTGGGCTGGCACATCGACCACACCCAGAGGCAGTCACTCACTCAGCAGGTTTCAGGTCAGTTTGTTTCCTGTTGACGTCACACTGAACATTTCTGAGCAAATCCCAGACACTTATTAAACAGCAGAGTGTTTTGTTTGTCGGTCTGTTTTGAGACTGTGAATAAAGGACGTCTTTTCACATCGTATTGTATGTTTTGCATTTGATTTTAGCTTTAAAAAAAACCCAAACAAAACTGTGTATTTCTCCATGTGTCGTAGTCCAAGAACTGTAACCGTCATGTTAGACTCAGGCTGAATGCAAGTACATCTCAAAAAATTATAATACACTGAAAAAGTTCAACGTTTTAAGTTCCTCATTTCAGAAAGTGAAACTCATATTCTATAGAAATATCACGCATAGTGAAATATTTAAGGCCCTTATTTACAGATAATGAAAGCCCCCAAATCCAGAAAATGAGAATATTACAGAGTGATGGAAGCACAGAAGACAAGGGGAAACAAAAGAGGAAAATATTCAGCTACCACAATTGATATAGTTATCACAATATTTAGTCGTATCGGTAGCCAAGCTGTATGAAAGCATGCAACTATGCATCAGTCTGAACGTTGTCTGATGAGTCTCCTCCTGTGTGTAGGTTGGTTACAGAGTCTAGAGCAGTTCTGGGTGGCAGACCTCACCTTCTCCACCACCCTACTGGGCCAGTTCTTAGAAGACATGGAGGCATATGCTGAGGTGACTTCATGTTTTTATCTCTAAAGTGGTTTGAATTCATATTCTACTTTGGGCTTATAGATGATGTATGAAATGGAAAACCTTTCTCAGTTCAGGGACTGGGCTCTGACTTGAGTGATTTACATTAAGTGTGCCTGCTCTGTGTAGGACCTGAGTCATGTGACGTCAGGTGAGGCGGTGGATGAAGACATCCCCCCTCCTTCTGTGTCCCTGCCCAAGCTAGCGGCTCTGCTGAGGGTCTTCAGCACCGTGGTCCGCAGCATCGGAGAGAGATTCAGTCCTGTGAGAGGACCCCCCATCACTGAGGTCTACGTCACTGATGTAAGAGCGCTTCACAGGGAAAATCAAGCAGACATATTAAACCGCAGATTATCTGTCTCATGTTATTCTGCCATGACATGGTGACAGTTTTAAGAAATATGTATAAAAGCATATTGTTTATAAAAGTTAAATACGGCAGCTTTAATAATCAGAGAACAGTAATGGATATAATTGGACACAACGTGTAAAAACTGGGACATCGTTAGTGATGTCTTACCGAAGAATTAAGCCTTCTGGAACTTTTTTCCTTTTTTTTTAGTCCTAAACCACAAATGCATTTGGTTTTGTCTGGATTTTATTCGTCTGGCCTACAGTTAGTAGTGCAAAGGAAAATGATGCATAGGTTTGAAGTCATTCTAGATGAAACCCAACCTAGTTTTCAAACATGATTGAACATGTCCTGTTGTTAATGACCTTAAAATGAAGTGACCTCCTCTGCCGTTTGCCTTTAAAGGTTTTAAACCGAGTTCTGGCGTGTGTGACGGCAGCCAAGCAGGTCCAGTTCTCCGAGGCCGTTCTCACAGCAGGGAATGAGTGTGTGGGTGTGTTGCTGGCCAGTGTGGAGCCCACCGGTCAGCTCATGGAGGCGGTCCTCGTTTACGGCCTGGACCAGCTGGACTGCTGCCTGGCCTGTGGCTCCGACTACAGCCTGGCTGTGCTCAGTCTGCTTACTCTGGTATTGTCATTTACACAGTTATTATCTTTTTTGCTTTTAATTTAGTTTAAGGATGAATAAATTAATTGTGATGAATGTTGAAATAAATGTCAGCTCATTTAGTAATTGATTTACAATTAACTGGAGCATAAAGAATATAGATGCATGTATATAAATATATTCTCCCCAGAACTCCTCAGGTGGCAGTTTTAGCTTCACCTGGTTGATATTTCATAAAGCAGTCGTCCAATAAGAAACTTTTGCTGTCCAGTTATTAATCAGTTAATCCAAAAATTGATCAACAGATCAGTCCTCCACTGATGTGTTGATTAATTTCTGCTAAGTTTTATTATCGCCTGTCTGCAGAATGTGTCTGAGGTTGTGAATGTTTTTCAGATCGTGGATCAGGTGAACACCAAACTTCCTGTGTCGTTTGTTGAGAAGCTCCTGGCGCCGGACTCGCATCTTCTGAATCTCCGTTTCCATCCAGAGAAGGAGGTATGAAAACATTTGAGCTACGTCTGCCAAATCGTCAGCAATGTTTAGACATCGCAGAAAAATACAAAAATACATGTTCTTAAAATATGGCAGAAATGACTTTCATTCCTCCCTCGCTTTAAAAAGTGACTGCTTGAAGTCAGAGTCTAAACTGTGATATGACTAATAGCTAAAATGGGGAAAAAAATTAAGAGGATAAAACAATTATAATAGAGCCTCTTTCAAACAACTTTGATCTGCTTGAATATACAACCAAAGGTAACTTCTGCTCTGCATTCATTTGATTTTCTTAAGAGCTTCTAGGTGATTACGAGGCTAAATATTAATCTGTGACCCTTTACATACAACAGGAAAGCATGTTTACATTGTTAGACTGAGCAAAGTGTGCAGGTGGTTAAACATTTGTTGTAAAGCCCTGGTCGTTTGTGATTATGAACCTTTCTCCCGTCTCTCATCTCCTAAAAAAAACAGTATTGGATTTCCTAGAATTCCTCCATCTTTGTTGACAGTTGTCTGTTGGGAAAATTGATCCATCACCAGTGGTTGGTCATGTGACTCTGTAGAAAAAGCTGATTCATTTTAAAGCTTCTTACTGCCTCATTTCAGGGCTGGTCAGACATAAAAAGAGCCCAATATAATAACCTGCTGATTTCTCTAGTAACAAGGTGTTCATCAGTCAACGTGCCTGGCCTGGTTAATATGTTAGCCATAAATGACCGAGGATTTAATCTCAAAACCATGGGAGAAAAGACTTCAGAACACTTTCCATGGACACTTGCTTTCCCTCCGCTGAATGTTTTCACATGGTGCAACTGAGGATGTTCAGTTGGGTTGGTGCTACAGGGAAGGAAATGACTAGATGAACTCTAGATATTGAGAAAAATTCTAGATCGGGTATCGGTGACAATTCATAAGGGCAGATCTATTCAAACTAATTCTATGCTCTGTGTGACACCATGCATTATTTATTTTACATTATATTTAGAATTCCTAATTGCACTTTCTGCACCATTTGAAAGGTTTGTTGCAGTTTATTTTCTGTTTGACCAATATAGTCAATATAGTCAACCTGTTGGTTTTGTCAGTTTCAGTTTCTTTATTTATATTACACAGGCTGTTGCACTGACTGAACAAATTAAAGTTGTTTTTACATGTTTGACCAATATTCTGAAGCCATTGGTGTGTTTCAATGAGCTGTACTGGTGCAGAGTTAGCAAATTGTAATTCAGTACATTTGTCTGTTTAAAAATAGAAATGTTAATTCAGCTCTTTTTCTGTATGGGATCCTTATCATCTGATACTAAACCTCAAATAACGGTATCAGAAGTGAAAGAAGTGGTTCAATGCATATATGTGTGTGTGTGTGTGTGTGTGTGTGTGTCTGTCTTCCTTCCACAGGTGATGGCTGGTGTTCACAGTGTCTACCAGGCTCTGCTGAGCCTCAAGAACATCCCCACCCTGGAGGCAGCCTATAAGCTGGTGCTGGGTGAGATGGCGTGTGCTCTGTGTAGCCTGATGGAGAGCCTGGCTCCCCCCGACAGGAACACGGTGCCGGCCAGCACATGCTCAGCCATCCAGCACCCTGCTTTCACCTCTCTCAGCATGCCTGTGGACAAAGCTCAGTTCACCCTGATCTTCAACCTCAGTACCCTCACCACTATTGGAAACACCAAGAATTCCCTTATAGGGGTAAGCTGTGTTACTGTGTAAGCTATGACGATTGCTCAAGACAAAAGTAATTTATAAGTAACTTTTCAGCAAGATATTGGAGCTAGCTTTAGGTCAATAATTTCTTAATATTGATGAAAGAGTACTAGTTCAATTAGCAGGTTATTTCACTTATAATACGGCATTTTTCCCATGTCATAAATGAAATAATCTACCCATTGAACTACTGCTTTTTTTTAAATCAATATTAAGGACTTATTGACTTAAAACAAGCTCCTGTGTCTTTGCTGCAACATAACTTGTAAGTTAAACACTTGAAATAAGACTAAACTTAGACATTTGCTCTAGAAACTAGACCAAAATATACTTGGTAAGATTTAGTGTTTTTACAGTGTAAGGGTTGATGTTTTCTCTGTGAATTATTGCAGATGTTTCTGGTGGCATGAACTGAAGCTGATGCCTGTTCTGTCTGTGTTTCTCTCTAGATGTGGGCATTGAGTCCAACAGTCTTCACTCTGCTGAGTCAGAACCTGACAGTGGTTCACTCTGAGCTGGCTGTGTTCTACCCTGCCATCCAGTACGCTGTGCTCTACTCCCTGTACTCACACTGCACCAGGTAAAGACACACCATCCCTTAGTGGAATTTTATTGGTTAAGATTCGCAACAAGCTGTGCGTCAATCCTGTGTGGAAGATGTGGTCTGAATTCTGGAATTTGGTTTTTTGATCAAACTAATATCATCAAACCAAAGTGTCTGATTGTTGAACCCCGACAGCCCAAAATAAACTCATTTTTATTTTGGCCCATATAGAGATCATGAATGTTCATGAGGGCTGGTTGTGCCAGAATGTATTGGTAAAACTTAACAAACTGCTAAAATATTAATAAGTAGTTAGCCTCCTCTGCATTCAAGGGTTAGGGTTAGGATCTTCTTAAAGCCAAAAGCCAAATGATGTTGAACTGGGGATGGGCCTTTATCATATTTTTTATCATTTCTCGTCATAAGAATGTTGATTTATCGTTGTCAGAATAAATTTCAATTACTGATGTTTAAAAAATAAAAAAACTGTCTGTTCAGTCAGGATTATTTTTAATATTTCCTCCTCTGTTTGTTCAATAAGTGTCAATAAATATGATTAAATCCAGTCTGAGAAGTTTAGTGATACAAGTCACACTACTTTATGTGACTTTGTGCCCTAAATAAGAGTATTACAAATGTTTTCAAGAGCAGTATTTGTGTTTGTAGCACTATGATTGCTGTACCATGCAGTAACAGCCATACAGTTATCTAAGAAATTTAATATGTGGTTCATATTGTCATGCTTATTGTTATCACAATACCTTTGAACATAGATCAACGCAAAGTAGAAGGAAACATGCGTGCTGTTCAAAGATTTTCACAAACATAAAGCAGCTGAAAGCTTTGCCAGTCATTTGTATTCAGCCCTCCTTAGTCAGAACTGTGTAGAACAACCTGTGAGGTAAACCTCCTGGGCCTAGTCTTTAGGATCTCTTTGTTATTAGTACAAAGAAATCTGTACTAATAACATTTTTTTGTCTGTAGAAACATATGCGACATGTTTCGATGGCTGCTTCTGTCTTCAGCAGGTAGTAGATGTTGCTAAAGTCAGCTGTTGTTTCCTGGGCCAACAGCAGGGGGCGGTGTCAACCTGTCAATATAGCAACAGTGTACTTCTAACATACAAGCAACCTGTACTCACATAAACCGGATTTATTTTTCAAAAAATTATACAAGGTATCAGAAGATGAATATTTGTAAGCAGTTATTATTCAAGTCTGTTCATTACAAACACCTGGAAGACAATACCTCTGTTCTGTTGCTTGAAAATGTAATTCCAGATTTCCCGTTTCCTTTGATCACCTCTTGTTTTTCCCTTTGCAGACATGATCATTTTATCTCATCCAGCTTGTCGTCATCGTCTCCCTCCCTGTTCGACGGAGCCGTCATCAGCACGGTGACCACAGCCACAAAGAAACACTTTGGCACACTGCTCAGTCTCCTTGGCAACCTGCTGTCAAAGGAGCATCTTTACCCAGATGCCAGGTTTGGGAAGCACACACACTGGAGGATGTGAGGGAGATGACTTACACAAAAAAAAAAAAAAAAAAAAAAATCAAGTAATGGGTTCAGATATTGCAATCTGTATTTGTGAAACAAATGGCATCAATTAAAATTTTTTAATTTGAATTTAATAAAACTATTAGACACATACACATAGAAAACTATTCAAAAGGGTTTGTTCTGTGAAAATATATTTCAGTGTCTATGTATGTATATATATATATATATATAACACTTGTATATTACAAAGACATCTATTTATTGCTCAGTTATAGAATAAACTTCTTCCCTTCTTTTGTTGAATTTATTGGAACAGTAATACATGAATCTGTTTTGCAAGTAATTATTTATTTTTAGTCTTTCTTATTGCCTGATAGACAGTGTATGTTAATAGGCCCAGTAGTGATGAGAAATGACTGTTAAAGCAGAGTAGGTTCCCATGCGCTGCCTGTTTGTTGCTGCAGGAAGCTCCTGCTGACCTGGGCCCAGGAAGTGTCTCTGCTCATGGTGAAGTCAGACACCTACAGCCCGCTCTTCTCCCTGCCGTCGTTCAGCAGGTTCTGCAGAGGCCTGCTGGATAATGGTGAGGCTAGACATCCTGGCTTCCTCTTTTAATGCTGTCCCTACACACACACGTTTGACTCATGTTTACCATGTTTTTATCTATTCTGTTTCCTGCTCAGCTCTCCATGAGGATCACAGTATCTGCCTTCAAACATGCCATAGCTTACAGGTCCTCTCTCCATGCCTGTCTACTGAGCTACTGCAGAGGTGAGCCTCACTCTGCAGGCCTGGACGCCTGGATTTAGCTCTGTGCTGCAGATGTTAGCGCAGCCTCTCATGGCCAGTCTCTGTTCTGTGTGTTTGGCGTTATGTGGTGGTCTGCCAGGTGCATGGATGTGTGCAGAGTCCAGCTGGTGCACTCGGCAGTAAGAGTACGGCAGGCCTTTGCCAAACTTCTCCGAACCATTCCCCTGGACGTGGCTCTGAGGTAGGACCTCCTCATGTTAATGTGAGCTGAATCTGTTGATGTGAGGTGACATGAGTCAGATGGTTTTTGTTTTGTTCGCAGCAACCATAACCACTCTGAGATCAGAGAGATTTCTCTGGCTATTCGCCACCACATGAGCCGGGCACCAAGCAGCACTTTCCACCCCCAGGACTTCAGTGACCTCATCAGCTTTATCTTGTATGGAGTCCTTCACCGTGGAGGGTACGGCTCACTGCCACATTTCAGCTCTCTAGATATTCTTTTGAACGCTTGAAACACTTCAAACACGCAACATTAGACTTGTCAAACCACCCTGGATTTTGCATGTAAACCAGACACTGAAATCGCATTTGGTCTGATTGCTTCATTATATTTGGGCTGGGGACAAAAGAGCTTCTAATTCTTTTGGTCACTGAACACACAGTGTACACACAATGTTTATTTTCTTATTAAAGAGAATTGTAATCATTAATTTACATCTTTTTAATGAATTTCTAATTTTGTGCAAAAAGGTCTTGTGTGGTTAAATGAAAAATCTACAGAATGTGTCAATTTATTTTTTATCTGGTTACTTATCAGAATAATTGGTTACAAAAATAATTTGTTAGTTGCAGCCTTAGTTTGGAGTTAATTGGCTTATTGGGTGAGATGCAATGAGATTCCAACATTTAAGTGTCATAATAAAAAAATTCAGACACAAAATTTTGGGTTTTTGTTCTCTTAAAGCCGTAATCATCAAAATCACATCAAATGAAGGTTTGAAATATCTCGGTGGATGCAGAATGAGTTCATTTAATGAGTTTCACTTTCTGAAATGAGTGACAAAACATATTGAATATTTTTTAACAATGTTATTTTATAAATCTCCCTTTGTAACAGGCTTGATGTTGAATGTGAGCCACATTTCAGCTCTCCTGTTCCTTTCTCTGCAGCAAGGAGCCGTGGTTGGAGCGGCTGTACTACAGCTGCCAACGGCTGGATAAGCGGGAGCGCCGTGGGAGCGTGGACAGCAGCCGGCCGGTCACGGTGCCACGGGCGTTGCTGAAAACCGAGGTGGTGCTGTGGCAGTGGGCCGTCTGGGAGGCGGCGCAGTTCACCGTGTTGTCGAAGCTCCGCACGCCTCTGGGCCGAGCTCAGGACACCTTCCAGACCATCGAGGGTAAATGAGGACGCTGAAAACAATGGAGGAAATGTTTAATGCCTCTCATGTTATGGAATAAGGATAGATAAGCATGGCAAAATAATTTTTAAGTCATGTTTGAAAGTGCTTAAAGCATTTTTATAACATGTTAAGGTAACATAGCTACTTGATTGTGCTATAATTATGTGGCTGGAAAACGCATGCCCCTTTAAATAAGGTCAGGGTTTCCACTGTAAGTTGCTGAGTTTCTGTTTTTGCGGTTGCGTTTCAGGGATGATCCGAAGCCTGGCCGCACACAGTCTGAACCCGGAGCAGGACCTCGGAGCCTGGGCCGGTCCTGGAAGTGACGGAGACGGCCACCACTCAAACCAACTGCGTCTTACGCTGCTGCTGCAGTACCTGGAGAACCTGGAGAAGCTCATGTACAACGCCTACGAAGGCTGTGCTAACGCCCTTACTGCTCCACCAAAGGTGTGTAGAAGTGGCAGAAATGCCCCCTGACCTCACTGTTGCTTGAATCATTTTATTATAAGTTGTGAGAACAAAAGATTTAAGGATGTATTCACACCAGTCCTACTCGGTCCACTTTAATCCAACTCCAGTCCGTTTCCCTAGAAAGTCCACTTTGTTTAGTTGTGAATGTGACGCAGACGGAAAAAGCGAACACCGCTCCACCTAAAAACATTGGTCTAGATTCAGTAGAAGTGAACTCTGGTGTGGTTCCAGTGCATTTATGAATTCATTCTGGGTAAATAAAACCAAAACTAACGCTTAAGGAAGAAATGACTCGTGATCAAAACAGAAATCCTACAACCACCAAAGCCTAACACCACTCCATGTCTTTTTACATTTGGTGAAGACAGAAGTTGCATTCAGTGTCTTCTTCACAGGTTTTTGTGTCGTTTTCTTCAGTGGTTGTTATTTCAGCGCCCCCACAGGTGAGGAGGGGAACAGGTTACTCAAAGGGTTTGGTTGGTTGGACTCAGTGCAGACAGAAAGAGAACCACAGCAGCTGGAAATAGAATAAATGTTACATCTTTGATCCCCAGTCGGACTGAGTCCAGCAGACTGTCATATGTAGGAACACCACAAATCCCTGGCTGTGATTTTAATGAAATGTTGTGTCGTCCTTGTCTATTTCAGGCCATTAAGACTTTCTTCTACACAAACCGTCAGACCTGCCAGGACTGGCTGACGAGAATCCGCCTGGCCTTGATGAGGGTCGGCCTTCTGTCTGGCCAGCCTGCAGTGACGGTCCGCCACGGCTTCGACTTGCTCACAGAGTTTAAGAACAGCGGTACCCAGGTCAGTACTCTGAACCTTCCAGGTTTCCACCGATTCCTATCTTTTTATACAGTGACCAGGTTTTATTAGGTCATGGTTTCCTGGTTAGATGAGTGCAGTGTGCTGTGTGCTCAATAGGCTCCAGAGCTGGAAGTTCCCCTGGCGCTGCTGGTGGAGGCTTTGTGTGAGCTGAACTGCCCTGAGGCCATCCAGGGCCTGGCGGCCTGGAGCCTCCTGACCTGTGGGAAGAACCTGGGCTGGCTGTCATCGGTTGCCCTGCAGGCTGAGGGACGGTGAGCACCGAACCTCACACCTCAGATACTTTGCTCATGTGTCGCATTGCCTTTTATTCCCTCGTTGCCCATTATTAAATGTGTGTGTTTAGGTTTGAGAAAGCAGCTTTAGAGTACCAGGATCAACTCTCTGCTGTGACTGGGTTGGACTGCAGCATCAAAAGCTCTGACAGTTGTCTGCTCAAGCTCTCCAGCAGCACGTCTAGCCCCAAACACACCAGCAACGGTAACTCACCATACTTTATGTATGCCAAAAAAAAATACAATCCCAGATTTTATTATGGATGCACAAGTCACTTTTTTCACTTCCATTACCGATGCTTGAGGTTTGGGGTTACGATACAGAAAATCTGTGTTGAATCGACTTAAAATGTTTCTATTGTAAAACTGACATAAATGTATTTACAAATGTATTTGATAACTTTGCACCAGTACAAAGTACAGCACACTTAAACACACCAACAGCTTCAAACATGTAAAAACAACAACTTTCATTTGTTCAGTCGGTGCAATTGGAGCATAAGAATCCCTCTCCATGTGGAACTGTTGCTGTCCCTCTGAACAGGTGACAACAGGAAGACGGTGCTGCTGAAGGCCAGTGAGTGTTCCCCTGAGGTGGTCAACTTCCTGGCCAACAAGGCCTGCCAGTGCTACGTGTCACTGTGTGACTGGGCCTCAGTCAGAGAGTGGCAGGCCACGGCCGGCGCCCTCAAGCAGAACTCCACCAACCCGGTCAGCATCAACCTGAGGACAGATTTCAACTACATCCAGGCCCTGTCCTGCTTTGAGGAGGGAGACCTGGCCGAGTGCGGGACGCAGCTGGAGCTGCTGCCCGGAGAGGACTACAGCTCTCTTGGCAGCAACAAGGACAAGCTGGGTAAGTGTAGAGAGACTGAACCTTGAACTGTGTATGTGGACAATGAAAGCATTTCCTAATGAGGTGATGTGATGTGCTCAGATTTGAAGAGGCTTCTGCCATCCATGAGTCCAGATCCCACTGAGCTGCAGAGAGCCATCGAGGTGCAGCTGCTGCGCAGTGCTGTCGGTGCCATGGCGAAAGCCAATCAGCAGCAGGAGCAGAGGAACACGTCCAGTCCAGAGTGAGCAGCCCCACCCCTCTTCTGAAACACAGCTGAGCATTTTAACTCTACAATCCACAGACTCATAGACCTGTCACAATAACTGGACAAATTATTGTCCAGCAAAATGTTGTTGTTTTGAGACCATTTTCAAGTAATGTTTTGATAATGGTATAATGCACGTCTGCCCTCTCAAGGACCACTGAGCTTTGATTTAAACTAGGACTGAAACGATTAATCAGATTAATCGCGATGAGTTGATTACTGAAATGATCACCAACTAATCTAGTAATCGTCAACATTAATACATGCAATTAATCTGACAATTTGAACATGTGAATATTACATAATGCAGATGAATGGAACTACCTATTTTAACCTAAAAGCCTCTGTCCTGCTGAGGGTTCCCCGGTTCGTAGCAGCGTTATGAACTCCATCTGGTGAGCGTTGGACAGCAACAGCTGAAAGTTTTCCGTGACAGTAGAAAGCAAGAAAAGTTGAGCATTTTTCCACCTTCTTTATCTTTATCATCATTAGCCTGCGTGAATCTGCAGACATGTTTGGTTTGAGACAATAAGAGGTTTTTTAAAAATGTTGATACAGTGGTGGTTTTTGATATGGGACGTATGGGCAGTTTATTTATACCTTACAAGGTTAGGCACAGTGATTAATCAGAGCGCCACAGTGTGATTAATCTGATTAAATTTTATAATTGATTGACAGCACTAGTGTTTAGGCAGCTCCAATGTTGAAGTGATTAAAATGTGTGATGTTATGAACCTGTGTGATGTTCTGTTGCAGTACGTTGGTGCGATGTTTGAAGCAGACAGGGAGGATCTGCCTTGGCCCCCTCCGCCTGTCCACCCTCACGCTGTCGGACGCCCTGCCCACCCTGTCCACCCTGCAGCTGCACTGTACCACCGCCCTGGAGAACACCCTCACAGGCCAAGACGTGAGCACCAGCAGCACCCACAATGAGCTGCAGTTTGAACACACCTTCGTTTACTAAACCACCTTTGTGTGCACTCTTGGTTTCACTTGCAGGACTGTGTGATTCCTCTTAGCAGTGAGGCGTTAAACTCTTGTAAACAACAAGATGTACAGCTTTTCCTCCAAGCACTAAGATATTCCACCTTCCAAAGACAACTGCTCCAAAAACTCCAGAAGGGTAAATGAAACAGAATTACTGATTTGGATCAGGGAACGATCCTGAAATCATCCTGAATGTCTTGTTTTGCCACCTTCCATGTTGCCTAGGTTACTCCTCTTCAATAGACGGCCATCTTTTGGAGCTTTGTCTAACCGCTGTCAAATTCGCCCGAAAGAAAGGCAACATAGCTCTAGCGTCTCGCCTCCTTGGCCAGTGCAGTGACGGGACGCAGGAAGAGAAGCAGGAGGAGGATCTGTGTCAGGGGTTTAAGCGTCTCTCTTTGGACGGGACTGTGGGCGAGAAATGGGGACCAGAGGTTCAGATAGAAAAGGCCAAAGTGCTGCGAACTGGAGGTAAGGAATAGACTTTCCTCCACTGTTCCCTCCCTTAATTTCCATCTTCTGTGACTTTGTTCCTCCTTTCAGATCTACATGAAAGGAGGAACAAATATAACAATGTAGAATTGTCATATTTTACAATGTAAAATATGACAATTTTACATTGTTATATTAAGGAGAAGCTTTCAACTGATCATTTTAATTCAAACAAGTGGTTTCTCTAAATTGCTACTTTTCTATTCATTATTTATTAGTTTTTGATTATAGAGCCACTTAAAGCCTTGTAAGAATGTGTGTGACAACTGATATTAAGTGTATTGACCTTTTTTATGTCTGACCAGTGAGAGAGATTACCATAATAGTGACAGATTGTTGAACTCATAGATGTTACATGGCACTTTTTCAAAACAAATGTTTACTTTCCGTAGACAGAATGAACACTGTCATAGAAAAATGTGACTAAGTAAATAACATGGTGTTGAACTCTCCATACTGTGTACACAGAAAGCTTGGGCTCACAGTTCCTGATTGGACAAAGCAGAATGATGCAGAGCTGATGTTTGCAGATGTCTTTACTCTCTGTTCAGTTTCCTTTAAGAAAATCTCCGTTGTCTGTAGGCCAGTCAGTGGCTGCCATGGAGATGCTGAGCAGGGCAGCTCTGTCCTACTGCCAGCTGGGGAAGAATGAGGGTGCAGCCTGCCGCTCTCTGCTGACTCTCTGCAAATGGCTGCTGGCTGACTGGAAGGACATGACACCCCAGCTTAAACAGGCAGGCATCACCATTATGATTTGAGCTTTTACAGATGATGGTAGCTTGTTGTTTTACATTGCTAAACAATGTAAAACAACAATTAAACATTAAACATTAAAACAGTTGTATTTACATTCACAATGTTCTATCGCGCTATGGGCAGTACTATGTAAAATCAACTTTTTTTTAGCTTTACAGCACATTATAATGTTATTCCCTCATTAAAACCATATCTGGAGTGTTGCTTTGATCCTTTCATTCATGTTTGAGAAATTCTTTAATCTCCATGGCAACCATTCAGGTTCCAAAAACACCATGGTGGACCTAACCCTGCCTTCAATCTCAGCTCCTCCTCAGAGCTGCAGTTTCCAAGTCTGCAAGTTTCCTCCTCTCTGAGCAGCCCTCCCCTGTATTACCTCCATTCAGCTCCTTCAGACTAGCCAGCAGTAATTAGCAAACCTGTTGGAATTGTTTATAATGAGCTGCTGAGCTCATGATAAAAGCAACAACTTCTTAGTGCAACGCAGGTAAAACGTTGTTAAAGGGTTAATAAAGAGTGGTGTTGTGATGTGCCGTTTCAGAAAGAGCAGGTGTTCTTAAAGAGACAGAGGCTCAATTCCAAGGCGTTCAATTAGGAAGTCATATTTGACCTATAACATTTTTTTAACAATTAAAGGGAACATGGTTACTTGATTGTGCTATAAAATGGCACTATGTGCCTGGAGAAGGCATAATACTGCCCCTTTAAATGTGATGCGTTTATGACGGAGCGATTTGTTTTAGGTTGTAAAGAAGTCAGGAGCTGTGAACTCATCTGCTTTGGGCAACATGTCACCTCTGAGCCGAAATATAGCCGAGCTGCTGGAGCTTCCTCTGGAAGATCAGAGCATTCCCCACATCACACCTGTAACATCAGGTAAAGCTGGATGACTAATAACACAATGGGTGTCAACATCCCATTCTAATATTGTTTTTTTGGGGGGGTTTTTCTGTTTATGTGTAAACAATGTCCAGAAAGCTGATAATGTCTGGCTTCATGCTGGTTTTAATGGTCTCTGTTCCATTTCTTGAATCTCTCCAGTGAACGTGGGAGTGGGAGAACCAGACTTTGTTCTGGGCCAGCTCTACCAGCTGTCCACCAGCCTGGCTCCAGAAATGGCCAAGTCCTGGGCGGCTCTGGCCAGCTGGGCCTACCGCTGGGGGAGGAAGGTGGTGGATAACGCCAGGTTAGTGAACCCTCCTGCTTATTGACCACTGTTGTGTCACGGTCAGGTTTAGGATAAAGCTGTGAATTGAATTTAGGTCCGTGTTAAGGTCAGGCATGTAATGGCTAGGTTTAGGGTAAAGGTCAAGGTCAAGCTGTATGAATGAAATAAAAATGAATGGAAGACAATACAAAGTCCTCAGAACAATAGAAGTATAAAGATGTGGGGTGTGTGCGTCAAGATCTTTCAACAATTTACCTGTTTTTATTATCCTGAAAAGAATGGGAGGATTATAATATAAATATTTCTGGAGAAAAAACCATAATATTAACACTTTTTTGTAAAAAAAAAAAAAAAATTGCTTTAGTCTATTCTATTTTGTATCACATTTCAGCAACAAGGCAGTTCATAGTGCTTTACATCATAAAAACATCAAACGGTCATCATAATAAAACAACCAAACATTTTTTCATATGTCATCAAAATTATCAAGTAAAGTAAATCTGTTTTCTCTTCAGCCAAGGGGAGGGTCTGCCTCTCCTTCCTGGAGAGAAGAAGGACATAGAGGAGCTGCTGCCTGCAAACACCAGCGAAGAAGATAAAGAAACCATCTTCAGCATTCTGGGACAGGCCATGTGTCGACCGACAGGCATACAGGTAGAGCAGGGTTTAGAAGAGATGATGCAAAATGATACATTGGGATCAACGGGTCATTTATTTGCATTTTAAGTAGAGCTGGACTGAAAGTTTGGGAGATCGGTGACCGACCGATGCTTACATGTGAACATCTGCCTCAGCAACGGTCTAAAAATTACTCACTGTCCTCTGTCGCTCTGCAACTGATGATCCTTTTTGTAATTGATTTTTTTTTTATGATTAATTGGATTAAAAAAAACTTGGCACTTGATTCTGTACATTTTTCATTTAGACACTCAAGCCGTTTTCCATACAATATTAGAAACGGATTAAAAATGCAAATACATATTTCAATTAATTTTTAAATAGGAAAAGAAACATTATATTTCCTTAAACGTTCTTCTAACATCAACTTGTGAAGATCTCGAACACTGAACTTTAGTTCAGCATCTGATCTGATGATTATTTTTTGATTAATAATTAGACAGCAAAAGGTGATCAATAGATTTTTTTTAATCAGAATTTGATCCACTTGAAGAGTTTTTGGGTAAAACAGACAAATCTTAAATGCTAAATGTATATATTTTTGTTCAGTGTTGGCTTCAGGGAGCCGTTTTGTAGTAAAGGACCATTTTTTATTTTGAGTTTGGACGCCCCAGTTAGCGTTTAATTGATTACTAGATAATAATTGATTAATTGTGGTTAATCGGCTGAACGGTCCCAGGCCTAACGTTGTTCTGTGCGGCAGGACGAAGACATGGCCCTGCAGCAGGAGGACGATGAGGATGACATGGTGGATGTGATCTGGCGCCAGCTGACCGGCTCTTGCCCCTGGCTCGGAGATGCCGGCCAGAATGTGACGGACGGCCTGATCCGGGTCTGGAGGCGGGTAGTGGACCGGATCTTTGGACTGTATCGCGTCTCCTGCCACGCTTATTTCACCTTCCTGAAGCTGAATGCAGGACAGGTGAGGAGGGCAGGCCCCGACCCGCAGCGCCGTGCAGGTTCCGGTTCTGTTCGGGTTTCCTTCACTGCGTGCTGGTTTTTGGTTTTTGCAGGTGCTCGTTGATGAAGACGACCCTAAGCTCCTGCTGTCCTGCCACGGCGGCAAACAGAGCAACGATGACGTCATCGTCATGGCAACGCTGCGTCTCCTCCGGCTTTTGGTGAAGCACGCTGGTGAACTGAGGGAGGGGCTGGAGCTGGGCTTGGCCTCCACCCCCACCGCGCCCTGGAGGCGTACGTTCCAAACACATTCACTTCTGTTTTCTGTCGGCAGAGAAGCCGAGGTCACCAGAACAACATTCTGCAGCTTTCTTCTGACCGTTCCTGACTCATCTCTCCCTCAGGCATCATCCCACAACTGTTCTCACGTCTCAACCACCCAGAGGCTTACATCCGACAGAGCATATGCAGCCTGCTGTGTCGGGTGGCCCAGGACTCGCCCCACCTGATCCTCTACCCGGCCATTGTAGGGTCACTGTCTCTGGGAGGAGAGGCTCAGAGCGCAGGTACGCTTCACTGACTCCAGCTTACAGGGACACTTCTACTGACTACATATGCTCTGAAGCAAATCTTATCCCTGTGGTTGGAACTTGGCTGCTGCAGCAGTAATTAGATGTAGAGCTGCATGATGTTAGGAAGCCAAGCATCAGAAGCTGCATTTCCATTGGAAATTAAGAAATAATAATAAAATAGAATTAAGTAATTGAGCCAAAATTGTACAAAAATTTGCATTTTAGATTAAAAACCCCTCTTTGTCTGTAAATGTGTTGTACCCTGAACTTCTCAAGTGGCAGTTCTAGCGTTACCTGATCCACATTCTGTTTGCTATCCAGTCGTAATCTATTAATACAATAAAAACAACCAATCCTCAGTCCTACACTGTGTTGACATCAGTCCAGCAGACAGAGTTGAACTTTTCTCATGTTGATGTCAGGAGGATTTTTAGCTGCAGATGCTTCCTTTGCTTCAAACAATCCAACTTCCACTAAAAGAATGCTGTCATTGCATTTTAGGTAATGAAATGTTTTTCTTATTTAAAAAAGGAATTGAATTATTTATTTGGTTATTTTAATGCATCTCTAATATTATATAAGACATCTTAGGTGATTGAATGAAAAAATCTGCAGAAAGTGACAATTTTTTTTTTTTTTATCCAATTCATCTTCAGAATAATCATTTACTAAACTAATCATTCTCTGCAGCCTTAAGTAAAACTTGTGTGGCTCTTCTCACTGCTGTATGAACAGGGAACAAGATGCCGCCATCTCTGCCAGCCTTCCTGGGCAGCATGCAGGGAGAGGACCTGGGCGGGGAGGAGGAGGATGAGGAAGAGGAGCTGCAGAGTGCTGATGAAGGAGGAGCAGCGGAGGAGATGGCCACCTGTTCCAGTCAAGACCAAGCCATGATGCAAGACTGTTACAGCAAGATAGTAGAGAAGCTGTCTCTGGCTAACCCGACCATGGTGCTTCAGGTAGGAGAAGCCAAGCTCATGCTGAAAACCTTCTCATTTGTCCTGAATGAAATGAACACATTTGATTCAGGTGTGTTGGGAAGGGAAGCAAATAAAAGTTCCAGGACTAGAGCTGGGCACCCAGAATGCTGAATTGTTGTTTCCTGGACTTTTAACTACAGATTTCAGGCATCTTTTTTATATTTCTTGCTGCATCCTTAAGGATTAGTAGAAACAAAATCTATGGCTGCTGGGATCTTCACTAGTCAAGCTTTAATCAGCTGTGTTTCCATTGCAAACGGGAGCAAAACTTTGTCGAATTCCACGTGGCTTGAAAAACTGTTTTTCAATTGCTGTGTTGAAATCACAGGTGAATAAGTTTGTACATTAAAAAGCATGTCATCATCCTCTTACCACTTCCTGTCACCATCTCCATGTTTTGTACCACAGTAATTGATCACATGACCTCACTGAAAAATACAGAGTCTGCATCTTTCCTGACCATTAAGAAGAATCTGGTGCTCTGGCTCTGCGTCGGCCATGTTTGTTTCACACTTGGCTGTGATTGCGTGTGAGCGCAGGTCCAGCAGCTGGTGGGGGAGCTGCGCAGAGTGACCTTACTGTGGGATGAACTGTGGCTGGGCGTGCTGCAGCAGCAACACATGCACGTCCTGAGGAGAATCCAGCAGCTGGAGGACGAGGTCAAGAGGGTGCAGAACAACAACACACTGCGCAGGTAAACATCTCTGTAAAAAATGCCAGGAAGAAAAACATTGAAGTAGTTTTTGTTAAAGGGAATGAAACCATGGTTACCCTGTAAATTTACAAGTAACAGCAAGCCTTGCTTAAAGGGTTCCTGCTGTGTTAGAAGATACTCTATGATGTCACAGGATGATGATGGTGGTGATTATTATTACTAATAGCTTAAGTAATCCTTATATACTTGTCTAAAATTAAATACTTAAAATGCCGTAAATTCTTTTTTTTTTTTTTTAAGTTGGTCTTTAATATGTTTTTCATTGCCTTTAATTTTGTCTTGACAGAACTATTTAGTATATTCTATGTATTTTGTTTTTTTTCGTGGGAGTTTTCTATCAGGTAAAAGTTTGAGTTGCGTGCTGACATTGAGTTTTGTGACGTGAGGCGGCTGAGGCTACTGCTAACTAGCTGCTAACTAGCATGCTAGCTAGCCAGGTTTTTTGCCTCTATCATGGGTAAGTGCAGTTTTCTGGCCATTTGGCCTGATAAAGCCTGTATATCTGCTGTTCACAAACATTCTCCATCTAATCTGACTGGGCTTCTGTGGTTTTGAAAGGACAATTGGGGAAAAATTTCAGTCACTGGACGGTCAAAACTGGTAGAGACCCTAAAAGATTTACATTTCTAATTACAGCTAAAGGTGGTTCAACAAAGTATTGATTCAGGGAAGCTGAATACTTTTGCACACCGCACTTTTCAGTTTTTTATTTGTAAAATATGTTTTGAATCATGTATAATTTTTTTTCTATTTTACAGTTGTATACCGCTTTGTTTTTGTCTTTGATATTAAATCCCAATGTTTGTGGCATAAAGTGACAAAATATGGAAAAGTTTGAGGGTATGAATACTTTTGCAAGCCACTTTATAAAGGTCTTAAATTCCCTTCATAGCGGTCTTCTAGAAGTCTTCGGTTAGAGTTGTAGAAGCCTGAAGAAATCCTGCGTTTGACCCCCTCCCTGTCTTCAGCCGTTGCACCACGCCAGCAGGGCTTCTGCAGCCTGGTCTTACGTTTTGCTGCTCTGCAGGGATGAAAAGATCGCCATCATGCGAGAGAAGCACTCTGCTCTGATGCGGCCCGTGGTGTTCGCTCTGGATCACGTGTGCAGTATCACCACCGCTCCAGCAGAGACACCACATGAAACCTGGTTCCAGACCACCTACGGCGACGCCATCAAGTCTGCCCTGGAGCGCCTGAAAAACCCAGCCAACCCCGCCAACCCGGCCAACAGCTGGCTTCCCTTCAAACAGGTCAGCACCTTTTTTTTTTCTTTTTTTTTCTCGTTGCGTTACACAAACTTCCACTGATTTATTTGGGGATTTTAATTCAGTCAGTTATATGGCACCAGTTCACAACAATTGCTGTCTCAAGGCACTGTGCAAAAAATTTTCATTCCCACCAGATATCCAGTCAGAATCAGTCAGTTACACAGATTTAATGTGAAAGCCCAAAGCACAGCAACTGTCCAGAAAGGAATATAATACATGCTTCTGACATTATAGATGGAGATTCTCTGTGAACATTCGTTTTCAAACTCAGGCAAAACTTCTCAGTAGGTCTGAGGTCTGCACCTTGGGTCATTCAAGCACATTATTCAGACCATCCAGGATGCTGAAATGTTTTTTGTGATTGTTGCAGAACCTAAAATTGCTGATTTTGTGGTACTTTAAAAAAAATTAAGTTTTATTTTTGCCATAATGTGATCTTAAAGAAAAGTTGAAAAAAACAGGATTTTAACCTACTTAAAATTTAAAATGCAAATAATATTCTCAAATTCTCAAGTACCTTCATCAAATGGCACCATCAATACAAATTAAATTCTGTTCTAAAGAAACCTCAATGTGCAAAAGAAAAATTAACACCAAATCCAGGAGAATATCTCAACATGGGTTTTGCAACAACAATAAAAAAAAAAAAAGGTAAAGTTACCTTTTGACATCCCACGCGTTTTCATCTTGCATGTTCAGCTTTCAAGAGATGAGAAACAGGAAGTTAAATTAGAAGCCAGCTCAGAGGTCTGGTCAAATCACTGCCACTGATTTTTATTCCAATCATAAAAACTGGAATGACACACAGAATAGCTATTGAAATTTCTTAATGATTTCACATCAATAGAAATATTAAATTGATATTGATTTCTAAAAATGGTGACGTGTCCAGTACTTCTTTGGCCTGCCTCACCGTAACTCGGCTGCCGTTGTGTCTGAGCAGATAATGATGAGCCTGCAGCAGCGCGCTCAGAAGCGAGCAAGCTACCTGCTCCATCTAGATGAGATCAGCCCCCGCCTGGTCTCCATGACAACCACCGAGATGGCCCTGCCAGGTGAGGCGTCTGCCTCAGACGCCGTCACCATACAGAGCGTGGGCAACACCATCACCATCCTGCCCACGAAGACCAAGCCAAAGAAACTCTTCTTCCTGGGCTCAGATGGCCGGAACTACCCATATCTCTTCAAAGGTAGGAGGTCAGAGGTCATTTGGGGTCAAAGTATCACATGTAAATGCACTTCTGAAACAAAGGGGTGCTGGTAGCAGTTTGGTTTTGTCAGCACTGATTTGCAATTAACCGCAATTTTTCGAGTTGCTAATAAACTCCAGAAAAGTATTTCTAGCTAAATATGACTATTTTTGAATAATGGGCTCAATCAGCCGTGGTTTTCATTGGCTTCAGGCCTGGAGGATTTGCACCTGGATGAGCGGATCATGCAGTTCCTGTCCATCGTCAACACCATGTTCACCAAGATCAACCAGCAGGAGCAGCCTCGTTTTCACGCTCGCCACTACTCCGTCACGCCCCTGGGAACCCGGTCCGGACTGATCCAGTGGGTGGACGGTGCCACTCCGCTTTTTGGACTTTACAAGCGCTGGCAGCAGAGGGAGGCCGTGCTGCAGGCTCAGAAGGTTTGTTACCAGAGTCTAAAACTACGCATGTGTCGAAAAAACAGGAAAAGTAAAAGGCTCATCTTTAGGTCTCCCGTCCTGAACTAGTCATTCTTTTGAGATGAATTAAATTAAACTCTGTACTGAAATCAGTGGGGCTGTGATCTAAATGAACGTCGTGTCCTCCGAGGCCCAGGACTCGTTCCCACAGCCGCAGCCTGTCCCACCGGTGCCCCGCCCCAGTGAGCTGTACTACAGCCGCATCGGGCCGGCTCTGAAGGCCGTGGGCCAGAGTCTGGACGTGAGCCGTCGAGACTGGCCCCTCAGCGTGATGAAGGATGTGCTGAAGGAGCTGATGGAAGCTACGCCCTCCAACCTGCTGGCTAAGGAGTTGTGGTGTTCCTGCACCACACCCAGCGAGTGGTGGAGAGTCACTCAGGTACCCTGCTGGCATTTTCCTGCTTTCTCCTGGAGTTTGCTTTTTAATTTTTCAAAATTGATGTGCAATATTTTATTCTCATCTGTTTTTGCACTTAAAAAAAAAATTCACAAGGCAAGTCTGGAACAGTGATGTCTGGATCATTTCATTACTTGGAATGTTTTCTGAATTCTTTTTTCCTACATTTCTTTTTCTGCCTTATGTAGCTACTACTTTATCAGAATAATCAATAGATTACTTGATTACTAAAATGATCTGTTTTTCCAGCCTGTTTTGTTGTAGCCATGTTGTATTTCTCCTTAAGAGCGAGAAGAAGTCAGAACAGCAGTGAACATCTGGGTTTCTTGCCTCTCTGCCCTGAGCACCAATCAGGTCCAATCAATCAGAAAAGCTTTTCATTCCAGTCACCAGATCAATCCTCTCTGTATCTTGTTGGAGCATTCAGCTTCTATGCAGCTGGAACACTGAGTTCCTTTAAATGAAGGCTAAAACCTGCTTAGAGTTAAAAATGAAACTCTGACCAGTATGTTTGTGTATTGATGATCTTGATATGATGGAACTTGGCAAAATGTAAAGTTTGTTACGGGTTTTCAGAGTTGTTGACTATATGATGTGATAATGATGTTTTCATGGTGTAAAGCACTTTGTACTGTTTTTTCCTCATACACTACATAAATAACCTCGCTGGAAGGAAAATGAATTTAAATACTTGGTTCAGACAGCAGCCATTAATCAGCAGTGAGTTGATGGTTGTTCTCTTGTCATCTTCAGTCGTACGCCAGGTCCACTGCTGTCATGTCTATGGTGGGATACATCATCGGCCTCGGAGATCGCCACCTGGACAACGTGCTGATCGACATGACCACTGGAGAGGTGGTGCACATCGACTACAACGTGTGCTTTGAAAAAGGTCCGTTTGATCTGATTAGAGACGCACAGATCCAATATTTATATCCGTATCACTCCCATTATTGAAAATTTGTTATTGTGGCAATGCACCAATCCACAAGGGCAGATCTTTTCAGTGTAATTTTATGCTTTGTGCTCTCTATCATTTATTTTACATTATGTTTAGAATTCATTACATTTTCTGAATCATTTGAAAGAATATTAGTTGCAGTTTATTTTACATGCTAGACCAAAAAAGTCAGCCTATTGTTTTTGTCAGTTTCTTCATTAGTTGTTTTTATTAGGTTTTTTTAGATAAGTACAGATGTACATAACTTAGACAAACTGAATAAACCAGCACTCCCATACTTGTATCACGGTGCTTATATTACAAGCTAATTAGTAGCACTTGTCCCTAATATAAACAGTAAGTCTAAAAACTATTAGAAAGTGAAATGATAATTAATTTTAAATTGACTGTTCTACTCTTAAATGCACTGACTGAACAAATGAAAGTTGTTGCTTTTACATGTTTGATCAAGATTCTATAAGCTGTCGGTGTGTTTAAGTGAGCTGTACTGGTGCAGAATTATCAGATACATTTGTAATTAATTACATTTAGTCTGTGTTTTGTTTTGTTTTGTTTTTTTCTTAAAAAGAAACGTTTTAAGTCAATTCAGATTGTTTTCTGTATCGTATCGGTATCGGCCGACACTAAACCTCAGAAATCCATATCAGAGGTGAAAAAAGTGGATTGGTGCATCCCTAGATCTAACATCAGGGAGTGATTCAATTAATCTGAGCATCATTTTATTGGCAGTGGAAGACCCTGGTACCAGTAGGAGCCAGTTGATTGAACCATTTGTTTAATCTGTTACCAGGGAAGAGCCTTCGGGTCCCAGAGAAGGTTCCCTTCAGGATGACCCACAACATTGAGAGTGCTCTGGGAGCAACGGGGGTGGAGGGCATCTTCAGGCTCTCCTGTGAACAGGTTAAAGCACAGTTACTTCTCCACCTCCCTTCAGCCAATCCTGACAAAGCGCTGAGGTCCCGTGTAATTTCAGGTGGTGCAGATAATGCGTCGAGGCAGAGAGACCCTCCTCACCTTGTTGGAAGCCTTCGTCTATGATCCTCTGGTGGACTGGACCGCCGGAGGGGAGGTGGGCTTTGCTGGGGCGGTGTATGGAGGTGGCGGCCAGCAGGCCGACAGCAAGAAGAGCAAGAGGGAGATGGAGAGAGACATCACTCGCTCTCTGTTCTCCTCCAGGGTGGCTGAGATCAAGGTGAGCAAACTGGCAACCAATCTCTGGAAATAAGATTTTAATCTACAAACACATGACAGATTATAAGATACGAGAGACTACTGTGTTTAAGGTTCAGTGTGAACTGTCTCCAGGTGAACTGGTTCAAGAATCGAGACGAAATGCTGGCTGTTCTGCCTCAAGTGGAGGAAGCTGTGGACGAGTACTTGGTCCTGCAGGACCTGCTGTGCCGAGGGGAAAAACTACAGGCCAAACTGCAAGAGGAGATGGACTTCCTGGAGGGGGCAGAGAACCACCCAGACCATGTGATCCTCACCCTGGAGCAAAGGTCTGAGACACAACAGGATCACCTCATGTGAACAGACTGCAGCTGCTGAGATTCACCACAGCTACCCAAGAAAAGATGAAATCCATGAAAACTTCAGTTTCTCTTTAAAAGTCCTTCCAGCTGCATGTTTTAATAGTTCAAATAGCAAATATAGCTTAAAATTCATTAATGCAGTGGAAACCATCTCAGCACCGGCTGACTTTAACCCCTGGTGCTATTACAGAAGCGCCATAACTGTCTTATGTCCATTTTCAAATCCAATTCAGAAACACTTTATTAATCCTCCAGAGAAATTAAATCTTGTAACTCATTTAATTAAAGAGTTGTTGTAGATGGTGATGGATGTGGACAGGAAATGTCTCTTGTAGCAGTCTGTATTCCAATAAAATCAATCACTTCTGTTTATGAGTGAGGGCAGGAGAAAAAGGAGAATCAGAGTGGAACTCATGTCAGAACACACCGTGTTTGTTCATTGTGAGATTTAAACTCCAGCACCACAAATTATTTGTTCACGTTGACATATGCGCTTCCATCAGGTTGGATGCACAAATATAACTCAGCACCATAAAGAGGGACCGGACTCGAAGTGGGGGTTAAAACATCCACACCCCCCATGAGTGTTGGTGATGTAACTACAGTCACTCTGCAGTGGGGATTTGGTTTGTTTTTCTTTAGGTCACACCAGTGTACGTAAACGTTGCTGTAGGTTGGTTGTGTATGTTGTGTGTAAGAAGGAGCTGAAGCTGTAACAGAGTTGTGTGTTGTGTGCAGGTACTCTGAACACACCCAGCTGCAGTCCCAGCAGAGGACTGTCCAGGAGGCTATCCAGGCCAAGCTGGCTGACCTGGAGCAGTGGATCTCTCAGTACCATGCAGCGTTCTCCAGCCTGGAGGCCACACAGCTGGCCAGCCTGCTGCAGGACATCAGCACTCCCATCGACCTGGGTAAGCCGCAGGCAGAAACCAAAGGAGATTTCATTTTATATTGGTTGAGTTTAATACGCGGAGTTTATGTTTATCATTAAACAAACAGTAGATATAATATTGCTTAAGTCCATATTTAGACATAGGGCTGGGAGATGTGGCCCAATTTTTTATACCAAATTTGAATTTTGACAATATTTTTTCTTGTAAAATATTACAAATGACTGAAAAAAAGTATTTTAAAAAACTGTAATTTATTTCAGTCATTCCTTCTGTGAGTTAACTTGAATTCAAATTCAAAATGAATAGAAACTGTAAAACAGATCATTTTTCGGTCTGCTGACATCACTCTCAGCTACGCAGACACAAGCAGAGCATTGGTGAGAAAAAAATCTAGATTTTCCACAAATAAAATGTTCAGAAACTGAAAATTTGAGTAATCAATTAATAGATTTATGGCCCAGCTCATTCTCTTAACATAGAACTGAGAAAAAGTGAGGGCCAGGAAAATGTCCTCATTTTCCACAGTGACCTCAGTCTATGGATGAAAATGGTGAAAGTGGTCCCCTATGTTCAATATATAGATGGATACACACACACACACACACACACATCCTTTTGTTTCTATCCAGCTGAGAACTTTGCATTCTTTTTAGTAATTACCTATCCAGATATTTCTGTAACGGGCTGCACAGTGGCGCAGTTGGTAGAGCTGTTGCCTTGCAGCAAGAAGGTTCTGGGTTCGATTCCTGGCCCGGGGTCTTTCTGCGTGGAGTTTGCATGTTCTCTCTGTGCATGCGTGGGTTTTCTTTGGGTACTCTGGTTTCCTCCCACAGTCCAAAAACATGACTGTCAGGTTAATTGGCCTCTCCAAATTGCCCCTAGGTGTGAATGTGTGTGCGCATGGTTGTTTGTCCTGTGTGTCTCTGTGTTGACCTGTGACAGACTGGCGACCTGTCCAAGGTGACCCCGCCTCTCACCCGGAACATTAGCTGGAGATAGGCACCAGCACCCCTCCTGACCCCACTAAGGGACAAGGGGTAAAGAAGATGGATGGATATTTCTGTAACCACAATTATTTTCCTAACTTTAGCAATAACTTAATTTACACTATACCTCTAATTAGTACTGGGTGATATGGCTTAGAAATATTTTTTTAACATCATTTTAGTCTGTTTCTTTTAACTAACATTTTTTCCCTAAAAAATTACAAATGACAGAAATCATGTCACCTTCAGAATCAGAAAATTTGATCAAATCGTTATATAGCCCCGCCCTAGGTCAGCAGCTACCAAGTAGTCTCTGTTATAGAATATGACCAGAATGTGGCTCTTACTTTGGCTATGCAGTAAATCTGTGATGTCCAACACCTCCAGGTCCTCCCAGCTACGTTCCAGCCACTGCCTTTCTGCAGAACGCGGGCCAGGCCCCCCTGATCAGCCAGTGTGAAAGCCTGGAGGCCGAGCTCAGCTCCCTGCTGCAGCAGCGTCGGGCTGCTCTGCGCAGTTGCCTGGAACAGCTGCACAGCTACGCCACGGTTGCTCTGCTGTACCCACGAGCCACCCTGCTGTTCCACAGAGTCCACCAGTGGAAGGCCTGGCTAGAGGAGCTGCTGAGGGACATGACAGTGGAGCACTGTCAGGCCATCTACAGGCAGTGAGTCTCACTGGGTGCTGCTCCTCTTGTTATCAAAACTAAAGTTAGAAACACTGTTTTCTGTCTTAGAAATAATTAGAGTCTGTAAATAATTAAAGGCTAGTGATTAGAACTGTGGCTAAAAGTGTTAATTCATAATTTTTGTTGCTTTATTCAGGCACTGCAGGATGTTTTTTGTATTTTTGTAATTCAGCCGAGTTGCAGTGATTGGTCAGAAATAAAGAAAACATTGGGGATTGGTCAGATTTTCAGAAATATCATAGTGTTTGATGGGAATATGAAGTTCACCCAAACTCTATAAGAACTTCTGAGATCCTCCTCTGTCCTTCATCAGGTATGAAGTCCTGTTTGCCCCTCAGCCGCCCCCAGCCTCCTGCCAGTTTCTGTCCAACGTGGAGTTGACGCTGCAGCACCAAGTGGCTGAGACCAACGAGCGGATGATGCACCAAGCGGAGCGGCTGAAGGCCGAGGGAACCACGGTGGCAGCATGCGAGGAACAGCTGCAGGAGATCGAGAACTGCATCGGCGTGTTCCTGCGGGAGAACGGAGAGCCAGGATCCCTGAGCTTGGCCGCAGTCATCACCTCTGCCCTCTGTGCACTCTGCAGGTGGGAGTCCTAACATCCTCTGAAATGTCCCACTGCCAGCTTTAAACAGTGCAGCAGAGGAAATAATGGGCACAACTAGGCATGGGCCAGTTAGCAGTTTCATGGTAAACAGCAATATGCAAAAGTCACACATAAAAAACCACTAAAATTCTCCATGGTACTGTTCCTGCAGTGTAAGTGTTTTTTCAGAGATAAAGTGCAGGTCATGTGTAGCTGCAGTATCACGACCCCTCCTCCAGACAACACATCACTATTTGATGAAGTCGAGGTAAAATTTATGAACAAGCTGCCTTTAGTATCTGGCATTAGAGAAACAGATTCCACTGTGTTACTGTGGAATATTCTGCTGGTCTCAACTTGTCTGCATGTGTTTTTTTTCTTCTTTTTTTTTAGTTGTTGGATTGTGTATTTAACTACTTTAAAGTAATTCTAAGTACTTTTAAGGCAAAAGTACAAAGTAGTATTTTGCATACATACGTTCATACTCATGATTTTTGTTGTTTCTTTGTGCATACGATTTATATGTATAATCTGCTGACTCAGAATCTAAAACTCCTATAAAAACTTCTAATATGAAACATTACATCAATCATTCATCATCTTACACACTTATCCCCAGTGGGGTTGGAAAGGCTGCTGGTGTCCATCTCCAGCGGTCAACGGACCAGAAGCAGGGTCACCCTGAACAGGTCAACAGTGCACCAATCATTATGAGTTTATTAATGTTTTGCCAAAAGTTAAGTAATTAAGTATGAACCCGCCTGGAGGAGGAGAATGAAATCTCAGCATCACTCCTGTGATCTAAAAACAGCTTCCAAAGACCATTACTGATGCCTGACTGTAGAGTTGATGGTGTTAGGCTAATTTGAAATTCCAGTTAAATTCACGTGTCTTCTAACAATTCCTTTGGAACAGCAGTGACTCTGGCAGCAACAGGTCAAGGGATGAAGATCAGCCCACAATTCAAATAGTCGATCCATTCACATCAAAGTATGCTAAACAATATGCAAAATAAGATTTTATATTTTAGAGCAGAAGTCATAATACTGTCAAACCGTTATATTTTTACCTGAGGTAGACCATGCAGTCATGATTTCCACATCCAGCACTAACAGAAGCTTTGTGTGGTTGGTTGCAGGCGCAACCTGGTGATGGAGGGAGCAGCAGCCAGTGCCGGAGAGCAGCTGGTGGACCTGACCTCCCGAGACGGAGCGTGGTTCCTGGAGGAGCTGTGCAGCATGCTGGGTAATGTGTGTGGTTTGGCTACGCTGCTGCAGCGCTGCCCTCTGCTGCCCCACGACCTGGAGCTCCCCGCGCCGTCGCTCACCACCCAGGCCGTTTACCTGGCCAACGGTGTTTACACCTGCCTCCAGGTAGGAATCCCTCACTCTGTCATGAAACCTGCTGCGGTGGAGAGACTCTGAGGTTCATGAGACTCACTGTGGACTGCAGGAACTGAACACCAACTTCAGGCAGATCATCTTCCCTGAGGCGCTGCGCTGCATGATGAAAGGAGAGCCCACCCTGGAGGCCATGCTGGCCGAGCTGGAGCAGCTGGTGGAGCAGAGCTCAGACGGCCTCAGCCTGCAGGGATTGGCTGAGAGTCTGCAGGCCACCACAGGTCTGGACCACGACAGCCACAGCCACTTCCTGCACATCACCAGGTGACTGCAGCTGTCCTCAGCTTCATCTGTCCTGCTGTGTGAATCACTGATTTCTCCTCAACTTTTAAAGGAAGAGAAATGCAAAATCACTAAATCTCACAAGTTATTTTTGTTTACGTTCTAGTGTAAATATCTCAGTACACTTGAAATAAGACCAAACTGACTTATAAGTTACTTTTCAGCTGAGATACATGAGCTTGTTTTAAGTTAATAATTCCTTAATGGGGCTGTTTTCTGAAAAAAATGACTTTTTTTGAGCTCCATATCATGTTATAATGTTATTCCTTCATCAAAAACATATCTGGAGTGGTGATTTGGTTCTTTCATGCATCTTTGAGAAATACTTTAATCTCCATGGCAACCATTCGGCTCTGCAAAACACCTGGGTGGACCTAGTTTCACCTTCGAGATGCAGTTCCTTCCACTTCTCTGCCTCACAGACTCTCAGCACTCACTCAGCTCCTTCAGACTAGCCAGCACCAATTAGCAAACACCTTGTTATAAGTGTAATAATCTGCCAATGGAATTAGTACTTTTTCTTCAATATTAAGGGATTATTAACTCTAAATAACCTCCTCTGTTTTGCTGAAAAGTTACTTGTAAGTTAGTTTAGTCTTGTTTCAAGTGAACTAAAATACTTGTACTAGAAACTAGAACAAATTCCTTGGTAAGTTTTAGTGTTTTTTGCAGCAAAGTGGAACGTGTGTGAAACTCTTGTTTGTTTTTCAGGATGCTGCGTGCCCAGTACTCTGAGCTGATCCAGCCTCACACCATGGACGGACAGGGCCAAGAGACGCCCAAGATGTCAGCAGGTCAAATGTTGCTGGTTGCCTTCGACGGCATGTTCACCCAGCTGGAGGCCGCTTTTGGACAACTCACGGAGAAGGTAGCCAACGGCTTTTCCTCTCAGGCCGGTCACATGAACATGGTTTATGAATGAAATCCACCACTCTGGGTCTAGGCTTGGTTAAAATGCATCCTAAATGCAATCCTAAATTTAATCCTTTGAGTCATAAGTTTCAAATCTCTGCATGGA
Organism: Poecilia formosa; assembly: GCF_000485575.1. Lineage (NCBI taxonomy): Eukaryota > Metazoa > Chordata > Actinopteri > Cyprinodontiformes > Poeciliidae > Poecilia > Poecilia formosa. The sequence continues at coordinate 789,732 of NW_006800159.1, read as the reverse complement.
TATTTTTGCTTATTTTATTTATGCAAAGTTCTTTAAATGTCCTGTGAGTAAATATATATTTGCCCATTTATCCATAACAACTGAACTTTCAATGTCTAGCAGTTATTTTCGCAATTTACTGTCTATTAAGAGTGCCCCTCATATTCAGACTAGAAGGGTTAGTACTTTTATATGGAGGTCTGGACTTTAACTGGGCCAATTTATTGTTTCTTTTCTTAGAGTGCCTTCAACTAGTTCTGTTCAGTCCTCTTTATTTGAACTCTGGTTCATTTGCCTACACAGTCTGGTTGGTTTGGGGAGTTGTGGATGTATAATTGAAATCTGGTCTTCCTAAAAACCTGTTTGTCGACCCAGTTGAAGTGAAATCTGGTTCGGTTCAGACTTTCCATTTTGGCTCCATGTCGGTGTGGAATCTGTGGTTTTGTGCTTTCTTGTTATTCTTAAGCTAGATTATAACTTTCTGCTTCTGTATTGGATTGGAAACTGTGGCAATAAGGATGAAGTAAAGTCACAGTACTTGCCCCTGTACTAATACTTTAACATCTAGGTATTTTTTCTTTCAAATTTTCAGTCAGTTAAATAAAGCTGGTGTTTTTTGGGTTTTTTTCTCCTCCTCATCCCCAGCTGAGCTCCTTGGAGGTGCCTCCATCCTGGAGGAAGGTGGATGTTCTGAGGGAGGCCCGGGCAACGCAGCTCAACTTCTTTGACAGCCTGAGTCAGCGGCAGCTCATGGAGGAAGTGTTTTTCCTCAAGAGGCTGCAGACCATCAGGGACTTCTTCCTCCTCTGCTCCACCTTCGCTCAGACTCTGTCTGGTGAGCGCTCCTCCCTGCACCGACAACAAACGTCCAGCATGTTAGGACAACATGTCCAAACAACTTTACATTCATTACCCCAGCAGTCTGCAGTGAACTACAGGAGATCTCTGGTATAATAAAGGAGGTCTGATGGCCTTGATTGTTTGAATCTATTGTTTTTTTGTTTGTTTTTAGGTACCTGCCCTCCAGCTGAAGACCTGATCCCTACAAACGGACCCATTGGTTTGGGGAAGCCTCTGTACCGCCGGCCCAGTGGCACTGGGTCGGGTGTACCACTGCTCACCGAGGAGCAGATGACCCGCCCCATCAAGGCCTTCACGGCCGAGTTTGTTCGCCAGATGCTGATGGGTCTGCCCAGCCAGGCCATTGGTCTGGCCCTCTGCAGCACCCTGTCTGCCCTGGGCCTGGATGTGGTGGCCCAGGTGGAGGCCAAGGACTTTGGTGCAGAGATCAAGGTAGGATATTCAGTTATCTGTGATGTAGCAGCGGTTTGAGCTACATCTGTTCATTGCTGTTGAGTCTTTGGTGGCCATTTATTACTAAAATAGTTGTGAGTTACTGAAATTAATTGAAATGATTTGATATTATTACACACTGATATGTGGCTACATAAGAGCTGAATAATTGAGTAGCACTATGTGTGTGTGGTGCTTGCGCAGGTTTCTCTTGATGAGCTGTGTAAGAAGGCCGTGGAGCAGAGCCTGGCGTCGGGTCGGGTCTCCCAGCTGCTGCTCAACAGGTCCACGGTTCTGGCTTCCTCCTACGACACGGCCTGGAAGAAGGTGGACCTGCTCAGGAGGCTGGACATTAACCTGGACGCTGCAAAGGCCAGCTTGCAACGGAGCCAGCTGCATATCGCAATGTTTCAGGTACAAACTGACTCTGATTCTTCTGCTCTGCTCTGGTTCTCAACATGTCGCCTCATTTGGCTTCGCTGACACTGGAAACACCAAGAGTCTTATTACTGGAAGGATCACTGATGCTGCTCTCATCTTAGTCGTCTTCTTCCTGTTATTTTATTTTTTTATCAAGGTACTATTATTGACCCAGTTTTGAGAGCAGATCCTCAAAATATCACGTAATACATGGGACAGAAAAGAAAAAGGAAAACGCAAACAACAAAGGTCCTCAGTAGTTTTCCAAAAAGCAAATGTCAACACCTCATCCAGAGTCAAAATGCATTGTTAGCTGTTCAACATGGGATATTAAAGGCCCCTGTGTCAAGTCAAACTTGGCCAATGATCTATTCAGTGTATATTTAATTTTTTAAATTTAAAAAACAATAAACTCTCGAAGCCTTCTGCTTAAAGGAGGGCAGCTGTCTCTGTTCTAATTCCTCTTCTGTCTTCTAGATCTTTGCATATCCACTGTGTGTCTGGGTGTTGTTTCTCTCTTTTGTCATGTTTGTTGAAATCCAACCGTTTCTTGGCCACATCAACAAATCCACTGATTCAGAGCTTCTTTTATCCAACACTCAGCATCTTGAAATAAGCCTGGCTGCTTATTTTTGCCATCCTGTCTCAACTCTGAGGCCTGGAACTAGATGATTAACCTCGTTAGTGCTGGCCTCCCCTAATGTTTCTGTGTGTGTGCGTGCGTGTGTGTGTGTGTGTGTGTGTGTGTGTGTGTGTGTCCTCCTCTAGTGGCAGCACGAGGACGTTCTTGGTCCCAACAATCAGCCACTGGGTGTCAGTATTGCTCCCCGACCTGTGATCCTCAGCAACATGAAGAAGAAGCTGTACAAGCTGAGTCAGGATGAAGGAGCCATTGTTGCCATTCAGGTCAGTGTCTGGAGAGATCAGAGCTACATCAGGTGTCTCACAGAGAACGATGCGCATGTAGTGCCTTGATTAGAAACCAGTAATAACTACAGTACCAGCTACAGATACAGTGAAGGTATGAATAGTTTGCTAAGATCCACAGTTGGGTTTTTTTGGCTAAATAAGACCAATGAAAGGATGTTTTATGCAGAAAAGCCAGTCTAAAAACAGAATGTCTACGCCCAGACTCACTACTTGTTCTGGGCTCCAGTGTCAAATTCTGCCCTGAGGTCCAACAGAACCAGGACTGTGGTTCTTCCACAGTCTGTATGGACTGTGGAAGAACCACAGTCCATACAGACGTGGTATGTATGGACGTGACGGTAAAGAAGGAGGAGTGACCCCCTGCTGACCTCCCGACGTCTCCGACCTGTCATGGTGAATGGGGATCAAACACTTTGGAAGCACTCTATTCAATAGTGCTTTCAAATATTCAATATTCAACCATATTGAATATTGAAACCATATTCAATATGGTTTCAATATGGAAACCATATTGAAAGACATCAAAGCGGTTGGTTATTGTTAGGAATTTATTTCAGTGTTGAAATGTAATTTTTTTCAACAAGTTTATCAAACTACAATAAAAACATTCCTAACCCTTTATGGTCCACAGAATGCCACAACTTATAAAATGTTACAATCAAAACATGCTATAGTTACAATGTCGCATCTTGAGGTGAATTAAACTGATAAAAACTATATAAAATATAAAACTATAATACAAAGAAAACTAATTCTTTATACATCAATGAAAATTACAATCTTTGAGTACCTATAAAAACCTCCTGCTGGAGCTTGGAAAAAAAATTCTAGAGTCAGTCAGTCAGCCATGGCGAAACAGGCTGTTCATTCACATATGACAGTCATGAATCAAACACTAAATCTGGGTTTATAATGATCAATAATAACAAAATAAAAATGACGTCATACCTCCTCTTATCCAGCCCAACAAATATATCACCTTTATCCTCTGACCGGTTCTCTTCCTCCACGCCTGTTAGCTGCTAGCACGCCACTTTGTGTGTGACAGTGTGGCCCAGTGAATATGACCTAATAATTCTAATGCACTGGGCACTGACTCATGTTTTCAGGACAAACTGGCCTCTCTAGAGGGCAGCATTGAACAGCGATTGAAGTGGGCTGGTGGAGCGAACCCAGCCTTGGCTCCCGTCCTGCAGGACTTTGAGATGACAATCAGAGACAGACGAGCCACGGTGGCTAGAGACAACCAGCGCACCAGCCAGGTAACTCTGCCTTGTTCACCTCTGTCAAGTCTAATGTTTTCACTCAGTAACATTCAGATGTCAGATGCTCTCTGAGGAGAGGAGACTTTCTCCAAGATAAACAGGGATGCCCCGGTTCTGCTATAGAGTCTGATTTATCTGGAGTCACTGTTAGCCAACCGTTCCCTTGACAACCAGTGTGACTCGGCTGTGACCTCAGCCGAGTCACACTGGCTGAGGTTCTGATTCACAACATGTGAATCAGAATGTTAACTTCATGACTTCTGTCTTTAAGGTGACCTTCTTGTGCTCCACCATCCTGAACTTTGAAGGGCTGCGGACCCGATCCCCAGAGGCGCTCAATATGGATGCTGCACTGTTCGAGCTGCTCAAGCGCTGCCAGCAAACCTGCTCATACGCTTCCCAGTTCAGCAGCACCGTTTCCCCACTGGAGCTGCAGCTCCTACACAGACTGGTGGGTTTTCCTTCTTCACTGGATTAAGTCTCATTTAAGCTAAAATGTCCTTTAATTTAGCTGTTTTATTCAGGGGAGGAGGGTTTTCAACTCCTACTGCAATGGCAAAATCAAAACCCAATTTCTCAGTCTGTTATTAAGATCTCTGCACGTTTCCACAGGGTCCTGTGATAGACCTGCCCATCGGAAGTCCTGATTGGCTGAACTGTGCCCAGAGGCAGCTGGAGGAGGAGCTAAGCATGGAGCGCAGGAGTCAGGAGGAGCGAGAGCAGCAGCTGGAGGCATGTGGAGAGACGCTGCAGCTGCTGGTTGATTCCATTAAGACCATTCTGTCCAATCACAACCGGCAGCTGGCCGATGTCAAGCACCTGCTGAGAGCCATGGCCAAGGTACAGGCAACTATTCATATTTACTAAAAAGTGACTTAAATAAAAATGAAATGGAAAGATATAAAAAATGAGGATAATATATTTATTGGACCTGCAGATTATTCCAGGACTCAAAAAAGGATTCAGAGCCATGGTAGCTTGCTGCTAGCATATCCTTGATAGCTAGCTAGCTTTTTTGTGTCTACGATGTGTATATATATATATAGTATAGTTCTTAAAGTCCACCCATAGAAGTTTTAAAAATTCTGTTTCCACCTCAGTTTTGTTTGACTTTTGATTCTCTGTCTCAAATTCCCAATAAAATAAACATTGAAACATTTGACGGGGTTTTAGCGAGCCTCTGACGCCGCCTGTCTGCTGTGTGATGCAGGATGAGGAAGCAGCTCTAGCAGACGGTGAAGAGGTGGCGTATGAAGGCAGCGTGCGACACTACCTGCTGGAGTACAAAGCCTGGCAGGACAACATCCAGCTGGTTCTGTTCACTGTGGTCCAGGCCAGCGGGCAGCACCGCAGCCAGGAGCAGCTGGACCTGCTGGAGGAGATCCCTGCCACCCTGAAGGAGTTGCACACACAGAGCCAGAGGTATACACACACACACCAGCACCAGCATTTTTCTTCCAGTGGACAGATCTCTGACTGAACTGTGTGTGTCATGGCAGTGTCTACAATGGCCTGGTGGGCTTCGCCTCCCCACTGGTGACGGACAGAGAGGCTGAATGCTCCAGTCCTGTTTCTTCAGCTCAGACCAGCTTTGCAGCAGGTGAGCAAGGTTTTCTGGGAACTTTAACCAGCAACCCTTTAGTTAGGGTTGCTGGTTAAACTTATTGAAACTTGATGAAGTTTAACTTAAGCACAATAACTTAAAATGTATGTACAAAACGCATAAACATTTTTTTAGAAAATATTCAAAACAGATTTATAAAAAGACAAAACAAATACAAGTTAAAAGGAACTAAAATTAATTCCTCTTGTACAACATGATTAGTAATCATAATTAATAATCTTGTTGTTCATACCTCCTTATATCCATAAGTTTAGAGGCCATTATAATTTTTACCAGGCACTGAAAGTGTGTTCTTTTGGGGTTTTTTGGTTCCACTATTTTCTGATAAACTTCTAAGATGTAAAATCTCCAAAGCACATGTATCCTTAAAAAGTCTTAAATTTGCGTATCTAAAATTAAGGCTTTAACATGTTTTCAATTCATTTTTAAAAAGTAAGTTGGCCTTAAATACATTAGTCAAAGGTCTGACATTTTGTCTTGGCAGAACCATTAGATGTATATTCTATGTTTCTTTTTCTTGCAAGCCCTTTATCGCTGAATAAACTAGCTAGTTTTTTTGTGTCTGTGAAAGGTAAATAGGTAAATGCTAATCTATTGTGAGTTGACTGCATAAAGTTTGAACACTTCAGTGGAGCCATAGGTCTTAAAGTCCATTCATAGCAGTCTTAAAAAGGTATTACATTTCACTCTCTTGTTTAATTCAAAATTAAGTACTGTTATTAATGAATTACTAATAAATAATCTATAAAATAAATAAATGTCCCCATAAAATAAAATAAATATTTTAAAAAGGTACTACCTTTTTTTGGTTTTCTTTTTTTCTTTAACTATAAATCTTGGGGAAAAAACCGTCTACGCTGGAGTCACAACTTATGTCGGGTATAACTTGAGAGGCTTAGGAGGCCAGATCTTACTGATCTTACTGATCTTATTTGTCTTCCTGTGTCTTTTGGCAGCTTCTCTTTAATTTGGGGAGGTTTGTCTTTCTGTCTATCAAAGGTGAGGGGAGAGAGTGTGTGTGTGTGTGTGTGTGTGTGCGTGCGTGATGGTGTGTCAGTGCTCAGGTCATTTCATCAGACAGATGACCTCAGGTTTTAGTGCAGAATGCTTTGGGAACCAGAGGAGATCTCAGACCAGGTTCTGGTTGTATTCACCTCCATGTTGGACCTGATTTTGACCCAATGGCTCCAGGACTTCCTTCCTGTCAGATGCTGCATGATGCTGCCACTGTCTGGCTCTGTGTACTCAGTGCTCTGTGCTGCTTGGTTTCAGCTGTTCGATGCAGTGGAGTGAAGACACAGCCAGACTCCATGTCCCAGAATGCTCGGAAAGCACTGCCTCGTAACCTGGGAACCCCCGCTGACACCCCGCCCAGCACGCTGGTGGTGAACAGCAAAGGCCTCAACCCCAGTCCAAAGAGGGCCGTACGAGACCCCAAGACAGGTCGAGGTACCCACCCCCTCTCTGTAGTCGATGCGGCCAGTTTCAGGCGCTGCGTCGGATCATGACAGTGAAACGTTTCTTCTGAACTTTCTTCTGTGTTCCATGCAGCTGTGCAGGAGAGGAACTCGTATGCAGTCAGTGTGTGGAAGAGAGTGAAAGCCAAGCTGGAGGGCAGAGACATCGATCCCAACAGGAGAATGAGCGTCACGGAGCAGGTAACACACACACACACACACACACAAACCATCACTGTCTGAAGTACTGTTACTGTACTGAAGTACTCTATTGCCAAAAAAAATTTATTAAAAATTTCAAAATCAATATTTTTCATAATTGGCTATTTTGATGATTAATGGAGTCAATAAATTGGCACATCTTGCATATTTTAGGTCTTTTTTTAATACAATATTATAAATATGTTAAAAGAGCGAAGCCACGTTCCACGTTAGTGTGTCCTGACCTGCCTGGTTCTGTCATTGCAGGTGGACTTTGTCATCAAAGAGGCTACCAACATGGACAACCTGGCCCAGCTGTATGAGGGCTGGACCGCCTGGGTGTGAGCACCATGCTACTTCCTGTCTAGGGTCCAGCGAAGGCTTGGAGATCCACCAGAGTCCTGCGGGACTGGGGTGTCGAAACAGCAGCACCGGGCCACCCGAGGGGGAGGAAAATGGGCGGCGGCATCTTAGTCCGCCCCCCTAAGCTCCTGGGCATCCACACTGGGGGCAGCGGCCTCGCGGCATCGCTGCAACCACAACCCCCCTCCCCTGCAACCACCGGCGCTCAGGCTAACGCAACGCTTAGTGAGCCTGCTCACCCGCCTTCCTCATTAGGGGTCAGGTTGGGCCAAACACCGCTGCCGGGAGGGGGAGGGGGACATGCAGAGGGGGAGGAAGGGGAAGGCCTCCTAACCCTCCTCTTGGAAACACCCCCCCCTCCACCTGCATAGCTCACTACACCCAGTTTTCCCCATGAACATCGATGCATCTTGTTGCGCCTGTTGACGCCCGTCTGAGGGCGGGGGGGGGCAGCAGGAGGGAGCCGCCCACAGCCAACTCTGTGGGGAGGACTCTACCGGGGTCAGCCTCAGATGGACGAGGCGTTTCCATGGCCACGCTTCTTCTTCTCTACTCCTCTTCCTCATCAACATTGTGATGGCGATTGGCCAGCAGACGACGCAGGTAGAGGTGAAAGGTCGGCCACCGAGGAGGGAAGGACTGTCCTCACACTGCGCTGTGATTGGTGGAACCGTGGAGACGCCAACATATCCAGTGTCCTGTGTGGATTAAACCACAGTGGGAGTGGTTTCATGGATTAAACTGAGACGTCCCGTCATGTCAAATAGTTTTTGGTGATCCAGAATAAAAGCAGTTCTAGTCCCTTCAACGAGGACCTCTTAGTTTTCCCTTCGCTCTAGATCTTTAGTCTGTGCCGTGCTTTGGAACTTTCTGTAAGACTACATTTCTTCTTCTTTCTTTTGAGCTGCCTGTTGCAATTGAGGAATCTCAGCTCTTCCTGTTTTACATTTTTATTCAGAAAAATTATGTTTGTGGTGACGGTGAAACGTGTTTATTCTTAAATCTTTTATTGAATTCTGTTGGATGCCAAATAAACATGGAACTGAGAACAGCAGGCTGTCCTTCACTGTGGTCCTCTCGTAGGGCTGGATGACATGACTGAGAAACTTACCACGACATAATCATTTAATGTCAGTATGTTGATAATTAACAATTAGCTTATCGTTTTAAATATCTGAAATCATTGACCTTTCCTATTTAATCCACAGTTTTCAATTCACACTGTTTCTTATTTTTAAGCAGTTATGAGGCACAGGGGTGAAACCTGAAACTGTTGCTGCGCAAGTTATTCAACAGGTTGTTACTAGGTAACCAAAGAATGATGCCACAGACGTAGCTCGAGAGGTTGAGTGACTAAAGTCTTTCGTCTGCCTGTGGCCCCCAGAATGCTGTGCAGTTCTGGGTCGGAGTTCAGTGAATATTCTATATATTGTCACCTTCCTAAGATAACCTTCCTTCCTAAGTCATTTTTTCCTTTTCATTTTTTGACAAAAGTATTTTTTGTTGCCTATAAAATGTATTTTTTGTGTGTGTGTAAAAATCACTTTTGGCAAAAAATACCTTCTTATTTTAGGAATGTCATGATATTCTATCAGATGTATTATCTATTGATGCTGAACATGTGTCTGTTATTGTTTGATTTATTGTCCAGCCCTACTCTCATTACACCAAGTTGTTTGGTGCACAAATATTAACATAAGCACACTTTAACATTTCATTATGGAAACTGCAGCACCCTGTTTATTAAATCAACAGCTATGGAGTCAAAGTTCATTGTTTCACAATCCAAACTCAGGATATGAAGTCCCATCTGGTCCAGCGCTGCAGCCATGACGGTGACCTTGTGTAAACCGTGGAGCTGGAGCCCAGCAGAACCCCTGAGGCTGGACGGAGCGTCCAGGAGGTTAATGATTACCGGAGTTCTGCTTATTTCCAGCCGGGCCTGCGGCGACGCGTCAGACTGACGGGAGCAGCCATGTCTGGACAGCGGGTGTGTGTCTCCGATTATGAGGAGGAGGCCAGGAGGATTCTCCCTAAAGCTGTGTATGACTACTACCGGTCAGGAGCCGACGACCAGAACACGCTGGCTGACAACGTGGCCGCCTTCAACAGGTACTGTCCAACAGAGTGCAGAGTGACAGCAGCTGCTGTCAGTCAGTCCACTCGCTGCCCAGGTCTGGATGGACATGGGGAAATATTAACTACTGAATGTCTTTATGTAGACACTCAGTAGATAATTAGACAGTGATGTAGTTCAATCAGGTTTATCTGAGCATTCTGACTTCCATGGAAATGGTGTAGGAACTCAAAGCTCTGGGAATTAATTATACTTTATGATCATCTTGTTTTAAATATGTACATGGACAAGAATGGCTATATAATATAATATTACACAGGTTGTCGATCTCCCATCAGTGGGGAGACAAAGTTCTAGAAAATCAGGAGCAAACACACCCAGAGAAGATTCAGCTTCTGTTTGTCACTTTTGGTTTATTAAAGGGACGTATTCTATAAAATCAACTTTTTTGAGCTGTACATTATGTTATAATGTTGTTCCCTCATCAAAAAACATTCCTGGCGTGTTGTTTTGATTCTTTCACGCATGTTTGAGAAATTCTTTAATCTCCCTGGCAACCATTCAGAGGTGCCTAAATGCTTCCTCTTATAAAGCTCCGCCTATTTCCACAAAGCTCCTCCTCAGAGCTGCAGTCCCCAGCTGAGCTTCTCCCTCTCAGAGCAGCCCTGCCCCACTCTGATCATTGCTGCCACTAGTCTGAAGGAGCAAACACCCAGTGGAGCTGCACATCTTCTGAGTTCATTATACCAGATACTTCTCAGCACAACCCCTCTAAGAACAGCTGTAAAAAACATAATGAGGCGCATTGCTGCGATGACGTGCTGAAGGCAGAGTGTCGGAAACAGCAGGAGGTTCTTAAAGACAGAAGCCAAATTTTGAGGTGTCAAATTTATTTTGTCATGTCTTTTCTTTTAACTCTTGTTGATATACGCAGCATTTTTCTAACAGTTGAAGGTAACATAATTACTTGATGGTGTCATCAACTAACACCATGTGTGTGGAAAACACACAATACCCCAAAACAAACCTTTTTTTTTCTTTTTTGGACCAGTTAAAGGTGTGTTTCCTGTTTATTCCTCTGTCTTTTGGACACAAGCACAGGATAGTTTCCCTTCAGCCCTTTGGAACCTTGTGCAATGCTACATGTAACATTGTTCATAGTTTTTACTCTATTCCCTTCATTTAGCAACAATCTCCCTGTTTACTCACCAAGATGGCCTCCTATTTCTGTCACTTTGCTTTTCATTTCTCTCATTATACATTTGCTGTTTTCAAGCCGCATTGCTCTTACAACTTGAACTTTTTGCTTGATTATGTTCCATATTTTTTTTTTCGCCGTTCTCTTGTTGGTTCCTCTGTTTGACCATGTGCCCTCAGTGAGCTGAAGGCGCATGGTCATTTTTTTGTCCTCAAGTGTTTTGCAGATTTGATCTAACCAGATACTAATCATTTACTATATACATTTCACTTGACTTAAAAAGCTGAAATGTTCATGGTCTTAAATTGATATTTTGCTAAATATATGTGTTCTTCTTTGTTTTGTTTTTTTGTTTTTTTTTTTTTTGTTTTTTTTTGTGGTACTGAATCCTGTTTTTTCCAGCAGTAAAGCAAAGTAGAACCTGCCAGAAATGGATCTCTGGAAAAAATGACATGACCTTAGTAGTCAGTCTTTTTGCTCCTTGTATATATTTTGCGAGGTGGACATTTAAAACCAGTTCACACACACAGCAGGTCACCTGAGTGTCTGTGTGTGTGCATCCAGGTGGTACCTTATCCCTCGGGTGTTGAGGGATGTGTCTGTTGTGGACATGTCCACCTCTGTGCTGGGCCACAGGCTCAGCATGCCCCTCTGTGTTGGATCCACAGCTATGCAGAGAATGGCTCATCCTGCAGGGGAGACGGCTACGGCTAGAGGTTAGTGCACACACACACACACACACACACACACACACACGCACACACGCACACACACGCACACACACACACACCATTTGAAGCTTGCAACATGCAGTAGTAGAGGAGTCTAGCTACAATAATTAGGGCAGGGCTGCCAAACTCATTTATAATTCAGCTTATATCAAGATCATGAATATTTTCATTAGTCGGTTGTGCCAGAATGTTTTGATAAAACTTAACAAACTGTTAAAATATTAATAAATATCTGTTTTTGAATTCGATAAGCACTTCTAATATTGAACATCTTTTCTCATTAATGAATCCCATCAGGATTTCGTGATTGTTTATGTGATTTTGTAATCAAAATTGCATATTTTCTGGTGCTAATTTAGAAATAACTTAAAATCATGTGCTTAAAAAATAACTAAAAAAATGTGCTTATGGTAAATGTGACTCTTTTTTTTTACCATATTGATCGTGGACTAAAACTCGACATGAAGTGAGGCTGAAGCAGCAGTGCAATAAAAGTACGAAATATTTTTTTAATAAACCCACAGTTATACTTTATACATACATGCATTTTGCATGAATGTCCACAATCACAGAATTACAAAAAACTGGATGGATTGGTGTAATTTGGATGTAAACAGATAAACTGCTTTGATTTGATTGACAAAATATTATTTAAGCACACAACTGTTATCCTGAAGATTCTATCTATGTGTCCCTATGGAGTCTGAAGGGCCATAAAAAGAACTGTGGTGGGCCAGATTTGGCCCCGGGGCCTTCACTTTGGCACACGTGATCTAGAATTTTAGAGAGAATCAGTTCTTCAGTTCTTTGGACACGATTTACTCACAGCAGTGAGGGAATAAAGAAAAACCTCATCCCCAGGAATATCCCTTGTCTTTCCAGCATGCAAAGCAGTAGGAACAGGAATGATGCTGAGTTCCTGGGCCACCTCCAGCATAGAGGAAGTGATGTCAGCAATGACATCCTCACCGGGCAGCGGGGGGGTCCTCTGGATGCAGCTTTACATTTACAAAGACCGGGAGCTCACTCTGTCACTGGTGCGCCGGGCGGAGAAGGCTGGATACAAGGCTCTTTTTGTTACCGTGGATACGCCCTACCTGGGGAAGAGGTTGGACGATGTGCGCAACCGCTTTAAAATGCCCCCACATTTAAGGTAGGAACCAAAACCGGGATGATGGTGAGGTTCTGCCAACTTCCTTCATCTGGACCAAAGGTTCTCATTTGTGTGTGTGTGTGTGTGTGTGTGTGGTGTGTGTGTGTGTTCTCCTAGAATGTCTAACTTCTCCTCAGCCTCTCTGTCCTTCTCTGAGGATGACTATGGCAATGACAGCGGTTTGGCTGTTTACGTTGCTAATGCGATCGAGCCGGCTCTCAGCTGGGACGACATCACCTGGCTGAAGAAACACACACGGCTTCCTGTGATCGTTAAAGGAGTTCTGAACGGTACACACACGCAGAAACAGTCATCAACATGCAGCATTGTTTATCTCTATGCCAACCATTAGGATTCTTCCATCATTTTAACTTCTGGTGAATGACAACACATGCTGTAATAAACAGGCAAAAACATTAGAGGTAGGATCAGTGAAGTTCACTGAAGATCACACGGTTTAGTTGGCTGTGTGGTTTCCGTAGAAACAATGCATCCAGAAAGTATTCACACCACTTTGTTTCACTTTTGCTCCAAAATCAGCAAAAGTGTTATTGATAAAATAAGATTTAAGTGCACAACTTCTACCTTGAAAGTTCTGTTTATTTCCCTGTAGAGTCTAAAGTTTTTGTCCAACTCTGGACCTTTCCAAAGGCCGTCCACTGTTACTAACACACACCATTCCCACTGGTGGCCAGTGGAAATGGCAGCCCACTTGGATTTCACTAGAAAACACCTTAGAGATTGTCAGGTGAGGAGAAACTCAGTTCTGATGACACCAAGACAACATCTGGCTGACAACGTCCCTGCCATGAAACATGGTAGTGGCAGCATCATGCTATAGGGCAGATTTTTCTGCAGCTTGTTCACAAAGAGGGAGAGATTAAATAAAATAAATTCTTCCAGAAAATCTGATCCAGAGTGTTCTGGACCTCAGGCTAAAAAGTTAATTCATCTCCCGACCTTACAGAGATTCATATCACCACGGTAACAAGAATTGGCTCAATTTTGGAATAAAGTTGTGACATAATAGAAAGTAGGAAACAATGAAGTGCTGTGAAAAGTCTTGGGTGCATTTTAGAACACCACTGCCATGTTCTGTTCTGAGAACAAATCAAACTTTACTTGTTTTACTTGTTGAAGGTTAACATTCCACTGTGGTCTATAGATGGCGCTGTTGTGCTCTTGGTTACCTAAGAATCTCAGTATGCCAACAAAAGGCTCTGTTGGAGTAATTCTGTGTGATATCGTGATCCTAACATGTGGGACCACCGCGGTCTGAGCCTGTGACACGTTGGTCTGTCTGCAGGTCAAGATGCTGTCCAGGCTGTGAACTATGGAGTCAGTGGCATCCTGGTGTCCAACCATGGAGCTCGACAACTCGATGGTGTTCCTGCAACGGTGTGTGTGTGTGTGTGTGTGTGTGTGTGTGTGTGTGTGTGTGTGTGTGTGTG